>NW_022196891.1:4272343-4273745 GCF_008632895.1 Mastomys coucha
GAGAGAGAGAGAGAAAGAGAGAGAGAGAAAGGAGAAGAAGGAGAGGAGAGGGGAGGGCAGCTGTGAAGGGATGGGACTGAAACAGGAGTCAGGGATCCAGGAGGCATGGCTAACCACCTTCTATTCCATGCATGCAGAAATTATTGCTCACCGGGTCACCGGAGTTCCAGATCTGTACTCAACCAGGAGGACCACGTTTCCTGAACAGACCGCCGCCCCACACATTGGGACCTGCTAATAGCTTTAAAGGTTTAGTCCATTATCCTTATGGTAGAGATCTTGGGAGCACACCCGCAGGCATATTTGTAGAGATTTTTACATTTAGATCTGCAGGTAGCAGGAAGAGAGAGTAGACATAGTTCTGATGCTAAAGTCCTATTATTCCCCAATTGATCTGTCAGTAAGGATGCCATGGGTCGGTTACTGGGCGGAAGGGATAGATAAGTAGGACTTCTGGGTCCCCACAGAGAAGGAGAAGGATGCAAGAGAGAGGAAGGGAGAATTCATCATGCTTGTGAGAGAGAAAAGCCAAGCAGCCATTTGAGATCTCAGGCAGAGTGGCCACAGGCCACATTTACAGGCAGATGGCTGCAGATGTTGAGCTGGGATTGAATGCAACTGAGTATGTCACTGTGGGAGTGGCTTTGAGGTCACGGAAGCTTAAGCCTAGGCTTAGTGACACACAATTCTTTTCCTGTTGCCTTCAGATCAAGAAGTGGAACTCTCAGCTTCCCCTCCAGCACCATGTCTACCTGCATGCTGCCATGCTTTCTGCCATGATGAAAAGGGACTAAACTTTTGACGCCATAACCTAGCCCCAATTAGTAGAACTCTCAGCTTCCTCTCCAGCACCATGTCTACCTGTATGCTGCCATGCTTTCTGCCGTGATGAAAAGGGACTAAACTTTTGACGCCATAACCTAGCCCCAATTAATTGCTTTCCTTTATAAGAGTTACCATGCTGTTTCTCACGGCAATAAAAACCTTAGCTAAGACAATGGTTGTACAGTAGCTTAAATATTGCCATGCATTCTTGTTTTAAGATATTCTTGAAAAAAACTTTGAATTTATTAATGCTAACTTTTTTTGAAAAAATTTTATTAGATATTTTCTTTTTCTTTTCCTTTTTTAAAATTTATTTATTAATATATGCAAATACATACACACACACACACACACACACTTAGCTCTCTTCAAACACACCAGAAAAAGGTGTCAGATCTCATTATGGATGGTTGTGAGCCACCATGTGGTTGCTGGGATTTGAACTCAGGACCGTCAGAAGAGCGGTCAGTGCTCTTACTCGTTGAGCCATCTCACCAGCCCCTGAAGATTTTCTTTATTTACATTGAAAACGTTATTCCCTTTCCTGATTTCCCCTCTGGAAACACCCTATCCCACC
>NW_022196891.1:4273779-4292819 GCF_008632895.1 Mastomys coucha
CCCCCCCCCCCCCCCCCACACACCTGTATCTATGAGGATGTTCCCCCAACCACCAACCCAACTACCCACTCCTACTTCTCCATCCTGGCATTCCTACACTGTGGCATTGAGCCTTCACAGGACCAATGGCCTCTCCTCCCACTAATGTCCCACAAGGCCATACTTTGATACATATGCAGCTAGAGCCATGGATCCCTTTATATATGGGATGGATCTCAAGGTAAGGCAGTCTCTAGGTGTCCTTCCCTTCTGTCTCTGCTCCATACTTTATGTGTATCTCCTCACATGAGTATTTTGTTTCTCCTTCTAAGAAGGACCAAAGCGTCCACACTTTAGTTGTCCTTCTTCTTGAGCTTCAAGTGGTCTGTGAATTTTATGTTGGGTATTCTGAGATTTTTGGCTAATATCCGCATATCAGTGAGTGCATACCTTGTTTGTTCTTTTGTGATTGGGTTACCTCACTCTGGATGATATTTTATAGTTCCATCTATTTGCCTAAGAATTTCATTAATTCATTGTTTTAAATAACTGAGTAGTACTCCATTGTGTAGGTGTACCACATTTTCTGTATCCATTCTTCTGTTAAGGGGCATCTGTGTTGTTTTCAGCTTGTGGCTGTAATAAATAAGGCTGCTATGAACATAGTGGAGTATATGTCCTTGTTCTATGTTGGAGCATCTTCTGGGTATTTGCCCAGGAGTGGTATAGCTTGGTCCTCAGGTAGTACTATGTCCAGTTTTCTGAGGAACCTCCAGAATGATTTCCAGAGTAGTACCAGCTTATAATCCTACTAGCAATGGACGAGTGTTCCTCTTTCTCCACATCCTTGCATGCATATGCTGTCACGTGAGTTTTTGGTTTTAGCCATTATTGACTCCTGTGAGGTGCAATGTGTGCTTTTAGCTTTAGTAAAATTTTCTTTTATGAATGTGAGTGCCCTTGCATTTGGAGCAGGGATGTTCAGAATTGAGAGATCATCTTGGTAGATTTTTCCTTTGATGAAGATGTAGTGTCCTTTATATTTTTTGATAACTTTTGGTTGAAAGGTAATTTTATTTGATATTAGAATGGCTACTCCAGTTTGTTTCTTGGGACCATTTGCTTGGAAAAGGTTTTCTAGCTTTTCAGTCTGATGTGTCTTTGTCACTGAGTTGCATTTCCTGTATGCAACAAAATGTTGGGTCCTTTCTTCATATCTAATCTGCTAGTCTATATTTTTTTATTGGTAAATTGCATCCATTGGTATTAAGAGATATTAAGAAAAAATGATGATTTCTTCCTGTTATTTTTCTTGTTGGAGGTGGCATTATATTTATGTGGCTATCTTCTTTTTGGTTTCATAAAAGATTATTTTCTTGCCTTTTCTAGGGTGTAGTTTCCCTCCTTGTTTTGGAGTTTTCCATTTTATTACTCTTTCTTGGGCTGGATGTCTAGAAAGACATTGTGTAAATTTGTTTGTTTGTTTGTTTGTTTTCATGGAATATCTTGGTTTCTCTTTTATGGTAATTGACAGTTTTGCTGGGTATAGTAGCTTGGGCTGTCATTTGTCTTCTCTGAGGGTCTGTATGACATGTGCCTAGGATCTTCTGGATTTTATAGTCTTTGGTGAGAAATCTTGCATAATTTCAATAGGTCTGCCTTTATATGTTACTTGACCTTTTTCCCCTCCTGCTTTTAATGTTCTTTCTTTGTTTTGTGCACTTGGTGTTTTGGTTATTATGTTCAGGAGGATTTATTTTCTGGTCCAGTCTATTTGGAGTTCTGTAGGCTTCTTTTATATTTATGAACATCTCTTTCTTTAGGTAAGGGAAGTTTTCTCCTATAACTTTGTTGAGGATATTTACTGGCTCTTTAATTTGGGACTCTTTGTTCTCTTCTATATCTATTATCCTCAGGTTTGGTCTTTTCATTGTGTACTGGACTTCCTGGATCTTTTGGATTTGGAGCTTTGTGCATTTTGCATTTTCTTCTACTTTCTGTCAATGTTTTCTAAGGTGTCTTCTGCACCTGAGATTCTCTTCTATCTCTTGTATTCTGTTGGTGATGCTTGCATCTATGACTCCTGATCTCTTTCCTAGGTTTTCTATCTCCAGAGTTGTCTCCCTTTGAGATTTCTTTATTGTTCTACTTCCATTTTTAGATCCTGAATGGTTTTGTTCAATTCCTTCATCTGTTTCATTGTGTTTCCCTATAATTCTTTAAGGGATTTTTGTGTTTACCTGTGTTCTCCTATATTTCTTTAAGGGAGTTGTTTATAACCTTCTTAAAGTCCTCTATCTTTATCATGAGATGTGATTTTAAATCAGAATCTTGCTTTTCCAGTGTACTGGGATATCCAGTATTTGCTGTGGTGAGAGAACTGGGTTCTGAAGATGCCAAGTAGATTTGGTTTCTATTGGTAAAGTCCTTGGGCTTGTTTTTTTGACATCTGGTTATCTCTGGTGTTAATTTGTCCTATTGTCTCTGACTGGAGCTTGTTCCTCCTGTGGGCCTGTAAGCATGTGATCTTAGGTGTGTCAGCACTCCTGAGGAAACAAGTACTCTCCTTGGTGGGGTTTGGGTCCATAGAGCTGTAGGATAGCCTTAGCTCTGGGGTACAGATAGAGACCAGAAGGATCCTGTCTCCAGCTGCTCTACTGTTCCTGTGCTCTGTGAGCTCCTGGCTGATCCTGCTTTGGACAGTTTTTGGAGCAAAGGTGGTGATCTCACCTCTTTGCTTAGGAGTAAGAGTATTCCTGGAAGACCAGCTCTCTCCTGGCAGAATTTCTGTGAAAAGGGCTATGGAACATCCTTAGCTCTCAGGTACGGATGGAGCCTGGAAGGCTTTTAAAACTAACTTTTATCTCTGAACTATAAAATAAGTTTCATTACTCTTGACACAAATCAAATTAAGAAAAATCAAAATAAGCAGCATTGGTGGAAGTTGATTTCCTAGCTAAGAATCTTATTAATTTTGCGACTTTTTTCTTATCTTCTAATTTTTCCTTATATTCCATGACAGAGCTTCACTGGGTAATTCAAAATGTAGAAAAATAATATTTGGAGAATAATTTTTGAAAACTGAAACCATGTTTGAAATTTTACAGAATTTGAAATTTTGTGTATTTATGTTTGTGTGTGTGTGTGTATGTATGTGCTATTTAAGGGACAACATACATGCTTAGGAGGAGAATAGTAACATGCTTTATAAAAATGAATTTCAAAAGAACATAAACTGAGGCAAAACTGGGTATAGACTGTGGAAGGTCACTTAGGATGCGTGTTATGCAAGATATGTTTTGGGGCTTTACCTGAATCCTTATAAATGAGAAATTTTTATAATTTGTCTATAATAAACAGCTTCCGTGTCCGTATAATGTTTGCTAATATCTTCACAGAAGCTTTTTAGGTGTAGTAAAGTGTACATGGACTCGTCACTGAAAATCGTAACCCATCTCTAATTTTGTATAGAATGTTTTCAAGGTAAACTTGTAAATTAAGGGTATTTGCATCTGTTGTTGCTAATTTGTATCCTTTTACTCATGTAATACTTTGTATTAATTTGTATCATTATTACTCATGCTCTATTTCAAAGCCTTTGGCTTCTAATATAACTAATTTATTAATCTCATTCTCTAAAATTTCCCAATTATAAAAACTGCTAGTCCTGAATACTTCATTTTCATTTATGCATTTATTTATTTATTTGATTAGTAGAGAGAAAGTTTTGCTATATGTCCCTTTCTGACCATGTAGTACAAGCGAGTTATCACCTCATGAACCTCTTGGCTCAGTCCGTCAGATTCTAGGTATAAGCAACTACACCTAGCTGGCCTCTTTTATTTAATAATAGTCAAGTTCACATAACAACCTAATATTATTACAGTTTGAAATTTTTCTTTTATTTTTCTTAGAAAACATTGAGATAATTGATTTGTTTTTTAAATCAAAACTAAAAAAAAATGTTTTAACATGCAATACCAGTAATAGTTATGGAATAATAAGTCTAATGAGTAAAGATAGCACATCTAATATTAGTTGTTTACCCTAGGAAAATGAGAATCCCTCATAGATGACACCTATAGATCTGTAGGTACTAGGTAAATTTTATCACAGGTCATGGAATGATGGCTTTTGAACATGTTTTCTCCTACACACTTCAGAAGAGTCCCTGCATTCATGTCTAGAGGCTACAATACAATAAACCTTCATAAAATGCATGCTAGTACAGAGATACTAAGAGGAATCATTTGTTTTTCTAATGGCTCTTCCCTGGCTTACTGATAAGTGCCCTGTTAGCAAAGCTGTCATTCTGTATGATCCTTGGATTTGAGAGCAATGCAGAGCACAACCTTCTGCATTCATTGTAAAATAACATTTTCCTTTAGTTTTAAATATCTCATCATTTTTACTCTGTTTTCCTTTGACTTTAATGGACTAAAGCTTGATTCAAGGTAAAAACTCATCCAAATGGGAATTATACACTGGAGAAATATTTACAACAGGCAGTGTAATCTTTCAAGGTGAGAACATTAGATTTTCTTCCCATATCCAGACAGTTGAAATTGATACAGTGCATATTTCCTTCTCCCCAGGTCACAGTAGAATAACATTTGGTTTATAAATTATACCTTGGGAATCCAACTTATTTTGGTATCAAGCTAAAGATGGGTTGATACTGTTTTGGCAATTTACAGAGCAAGTATCTTCAATGTCCTTTGGCCCTCGGGAATAATGAGGAGTTTAGGATTAAATGGCAGCTTTATGATTGAAGTCTGTCTGCAGCTCCCCATCGCGTGGGATGCAACTCAGCTTCCTCTCCATGGTCTTTGAGTCATAGCAGACCCTGGCATGCATTCTCTTTTACTTTGTCTCCTATCAAACATACAGTTTACTTGTTTCCAGGGCTGGTCCTCATCACAGTCTTCCCACACATCTTCCCTGTTCTTCCCTTGTGCAACTTCCTTCATCTATTTCTTTATGTGTTTTCTTAGGTTGAAATTTATGATTCCTTACTATTCAGATATTTATTTAAACATCTTCACCTTTGAGAGGCTGGGAATCCAGCCATTCCATGGAAACTTTCAGAGGAAGCAGAATTTTAATTTTTTTGACTATACTTAGGGCAAGCATTGGAAGACTTAGATCTATTTGAAACAAGGACTAGTTAATTCTGAAAAGTCTGGATTTTCCACTAACTTTCACATAGCTTCATAACCTGTAGATATAGAGAGTTCTTTTACATTCCTCATAGACAGTTTCAGTATTATGTTCCAGTATTATAGAGATGAAGTAAACCAGAGTAACTCAATGAGCATGATACAATTTGATGTTAAAGGTAACATTGTCTGTTATATTTTTGCTCTATTTTATTAATAATTTTTCCAAATCAGTTTGAGATTCAAGTATACAAATTTGGTTTCTCAAATTCATCCAACTTACATGTTTTCTTGACATATTAATCTATGAGATCTTCTCTCTATCATGAAATAATTAAGAAAAGGAAAGAAATTGATGAAAATTAAAGATGATAGTGAAAGATGTCTTTCAATGTTAGACATGTTGAAAATTTCTGCTATACAACTTCCCTTTGGCCATACTTGTTTGTTATCTTAATATCATATTTGATTTAAATCCTAAAGAAGAAATTTATCAAAAATAAATACAAATGTATCTATGCTATAATATATAGTATCAAATTCTTTCTTATTCAATCTTTTATTTATTTATTTTTACACTCGAGATTTTATTCACCTCCTGGTCCACCCTCTGACTGTTCCACATCCCATACCTCCTCCCTGATCCCTGTCTCCATGAGAATGTCCCCCACTCCTGACCTTGACCTCCACCCTATCAGACCTATAAACTCCTTGAAGTATCAAATTCTTAAATTTAACTAACATGGCACAATGATATAGCTTATAATGCTACCAGAAAATAATAGATATACTTTTGGTATGCTGCTAAACATACACTTCCAGTCCTAGCTTCAAAATGATGAAGCATATAAGTCATGACTTTAAGCTCAGCTTTGGTTGCATAGTGAGTTTGGTTGAGACCACCATCATAAACAAACTAGTAATAAAAAGAAAATGAGAATAAAAATGATGTGGATATTTAAAGAGTAAATAATGTAATGTCCCAAATGAAATTAAATGAATTACATAATAAGTTAATAAATCTGAGGGCATATTTATAATATGAAGGTTAATTTTCTGTAGAAATATTATGACTTAAAAGATCTGATAAATTATATCTTACATTAAAAATGAAAAAGTATTGAGGTGAAAATGGGGAACACCTGTTGAGAGACTGAACATTCAGAAAAGAGCAAGAAAACAATATCAAACCTATGGGACACTAAGATTGAAAATTTAGATAAAATGTACACATTTTAGAAAATCAATGTTTTACTATATTTTCCATATGTTTGCATTATTCTACACTATATTCTATGCTATACCATGCTATGCTATACTATAAAATACTATACTATATATATATATATATATATATATATATATATATATATTTCTTAACTACCAAAATGTTTTAAATTTTTAGAAGAGCTTTATTAATTCAGTAAACTTAATGGAAGTACCTTCCAGTGTTAGGTAATATATTGATGAGAGCTGTTTTCCACTATACATCTATCCCACTGCCCTTAGCTGATATTCCAGCATTCTATTTGAACTCATATAGTTCACAGTGCCCTAAATGAGAAGTCCAAGGTCAGATAAACCCATACATGGAAAGGGTCCCATGGTAGATAACATCATGGAAGGTAGGGGATCATAGCATGTAAGAAAATAAAAGCAAAGACTTAAGTAATATATTATATAATATAGTTGACCTAAAGCTTTCCTTTATGACATTTATTCTTTTTAAAAATTTTGTATTTATTTATTCCCTTTACAACCCAATAAAAGCCCTTCCTTTTCTCCCTGTACCCCCTCACTCAAGGCTGCTCCCATGCCCCCTTCTCTTCCTCTTTTTAGAAGGGGAAGTCTCCCTCTGGGTGACACCCTATACACACCCAAACACACACACACACACACACACACACACATGCATCAAGTCACTGGGGGATCAGGAATATCCTCTCCCAGTGACGTAGGACAAGGCTGTTCATTTAGGGGCACAGGATCCACAGGCAGACAGGCAGGCAGCAGGTTCAGGGACAGCCCCTGCTCCAGTGGTTCTGGGGACCCGACTGAAGATCAATCTGCTCATCTGCTACACATGTGCAGAGTGCCTAAGTCGGGTCCGTGCTTACACTTTGGTTGGTGATTCAGTCTCTGGGAGCTTCCAAGGGTCCAGGTTAGTTGACTCTGTTGGTCTAAGTCTGGAGTTCCTGTCCTCTTCAGGCTCCTCAAGCTTTCTTCCAACTCTTTCCTAAGACTCCTCAAACTCTATCTAAGATTTGGATGCAAGTCTCAGATTCTGAGTTTTCATTGGTTGCTAGGTGGAGCCACTCCGAGGACAGTTATGATAGGTTCCTGTCTGCAAGAATAATGGAGTATTATTAATTGTGTCAGGGATTGGTTCTACCTTACCTTAGGGAGCAAGCGAATCCTGGAGGAAAAATCTAAAGCCTCATCCAAACTGAAGCATTCAATTTAAAGCTCAAGTTATTAAAAATTGGTTATTCAATACCAAGTGATCAGCTCTGTTAATATATATGCAAATAGCATTAAGCAAGCTGAGTAGGTGATATTTAGGAACATATATGTTTATACACATATGCAGGTAGCAACAGCTAATTAAGAAAACAATCTGTGAATGTGAAGAAGAAGGGATGGTACATGGGAAGATTTGGAACAGTGTGTCTCAGCCTATGCTCTGCTGCTCCTTTGTGGGTCAAGTGATCCTTTCATGGGGGTTGTCAAAGAGCACTGGGAAATGCAGATATTGCATTATAAGTCATAACAGTAGGAAAATTACAGTTATGAAGTAGCAACAAAACAATTTTATGACTTAGGATCACCACAAAGTGAGGAATGTAGTAAAAGCTAATAGCATTAGAGGGGTTGAGATTAACTGGTTTGGATGGGAAAAAGAAAGGGAGGAAGAAGTAAGCATATTATATTTCAAAAATAAAATATGTTAAAGAGAAAAGTTCTTCATTCTTCTTAGCTACTTGCAAAGGAACGGAGTAGGTGTTGTAAGCCTCACTATTTTATTCTTGTGACAAATTGTTACTCTTTTATAAAGGCATTTATGTTATTCACCTGTTCCAAGGACTGAATAATTATTATCACTGTCACCTTTTCATAACTAACTTGTTTGTTTATTTTTATCCCAACCACAGTTTTCCCTTCCTCTTCTCCCCCCCCACCCCAGTCCTTCCCCCATATCTGCTCATCTACTGCTTCTTCTTTTCCCTTCAGAAAAGAGGAGGCTGCCTATGAATATCAAACGGCCCTGGCATATCAAGTTGTAGTAAGACTAGGCACACCCTCTCCTATTGACCTTAGAGGAGGTAGCCCAGTAGGACGAAAGAGTCCCAATGGCAGGCAACTTAGTTAGAGACAGCCCCTGTTCCTGCTGTTAGAAATTGCACTTGAAGACCAAGCCACACAGATCTATGTGCAGATGGCCGAGATCAGTTCCTTGCATGCTCCCTGATTGGCGCTGTGAGGCCCTATAGGCTATGGGCCTGGGTTATTTGATTCTGTAGGTTTTCTTGTTATGTTCTTGATCCCTCAGTCTCCCTCAGATCATTCTTCTCTCTCTTCTGGAGGATTCCTCAGGCTTCTCCCCTAAGCTGTGGGTCTCTGCATCTTTTTCCATCAGGTGATGGGTGAAGCCTTTGTGATAATAATTATGTTAGGCTCCTGTGTGCAAGCATAGCAGAATACCTTTATAAAGTATAATGGTACAAATATTAATTTTTGAGGGCTTTAGAGATATATTAAATGCAAACACCCATTGAAATTAATCTCAGTTTACACATCTTCCATTAATGATGGATGATAGACTAGTTAACACTTAAGCAGAACTCAGAGATGTAGGGATATTTTTTGGAGAGGGAATAATCCTGTACAGCATGAAGTGAATCCTTCCTGAGGATGAGAAAATACTGAAATAATGGTGGAGATAAACAAGGGGCTTGTAAGGTCAACATCTCTACATTAGACATACACCTAGTGTCTAGCCCATCTAGAGGATGAAGTCAAAGTGCACATCGATCTGAAAGAAGAATAAAAAATTACATGTGACCCTACACTCTGATGAGCTGATATGACAAATGAGTTTTACTAGAGCTGAGCTAGAAGTCAAAGAGTAGGTGGTCTTGAGTTTCTGTGGAGTTTGTGAAGGAAACTTGGCCTCTCCATAAAACGAAGACATAGCTAATATGTAAGAACCTGTCAACTCCCATCCTGCTCCAACACTTGTTTCTTTACAGTTTTAAGTCATGCATCTAGTCCTGCATTAAAGCTAAGGCTTTACATCTTTTTCTCACTACTAAGACTTTTGGTTTTTAGGTATCCAAGCCACCATTTTAGAATCTTGAAGTTAACAACCTGACTTTAAACCATGATGCTAAAAACTAATGACTTTTTTCTGCCACATAGCCTTACTGAATCATTATGTAGCATTTATGCATAATGATTCCTTTAGAGTCAACACCTTAATCCTCAAAGGATGTCTTTCAGAGAGACCCTGAAAATATTTTATAATACTAATGAAATTCATCTCACACCTCCTTAAGAAAGTATGCAAATTTTTCCCTATTGTATAAATATGGTTCCATATTAGGTTTCAGCTTCATAAATATGGCATAGGCAAGAGCATAGGCACTCATTAAGTGTCTGTTCCTTACTTTTATTGTTATGTGTGATTGCTTATTAGCCTCAATACGATGCTTTGCCAGGATGAGAACTGTCAATTTTGTAAAATTCATTGACTAAACCATAGAACTTGGATCGTAAAGCTAAGAGTAGAGAGGAATTGACAGATACTTGTAAATTTCATGCACATTATCTCTTATTCTCAGGTACTAATGCAGGTAATAAATTAAGCAGAATTATGCATATACACGAGGAACTCGAATGGGATGATAACAGTAAAGCAGGATTCAAATGGATGAAGATGTAAGTCTTTAGCTGAATTCCATCTATAAAATAAATAGATGTAAACTGCACATTGATCACAGGAAATGTTTGTGTACTGCTCCTTCTCCACTGTGAATTATAAACATCTCAGCAATGTATCAGTTCTATGTGCCTCCCATGAAGATGTAAAATTGCAAAGTATTAACTGAAGTTACTTTCTGTACTAGAATTTAAAGATACTGTTCTGCATGAACCTCATGTTATCTTTCTTAAGAGGAACCTGTGAAATAGCAAGGAACTCTGGGTAGTTTACGTTGAAAAAAATCAAGAGCAGAAATGGAAATTAAGGCCAATTACTTCATTATTTCTCAGAGTTGTATTCCCTATGTGCTCTGTGCATATTAACTGTTATATTGACTAGGTGAATCTCTTTCTGGATGGCCTTCACTGTAAATCTGTGCCTTAGAAAATTCAATTAAAGAGAGTGAGAATGGCACCCTCTTTGGACTGATTTGAGAGTTTGAGTTAGGTGCATTTGTCAAAGTGCATATCAAATTATAAATTCTTTGTGTGGTATCTTGAGGAAGTCGATGAATCAGAGGAAGCTGTTATATATCAGCTTCAGCTTCTGAAAACTTCAGATAATGGTGAATTTTACTATCAAATGAACTACAAAGTGACAACATGAATTACTATGTAGAGTTAATGGTTGGTATACATAGTTATACAAAATGCTCTTTTGTTACCTAATTTAATGTGTCTTCTATTCTTGAAAGAAGTTTTCCCAAATTTAATGCCCATAAAATTGTTTAATCAAGGCTAAGGAGTCTTTAAAACCAAATATTTAAAGGAAATGGTATTTTTAATAATCCATAATTATAGTAATTGGCAGGTTTCCCTAAAAGCATGTGCTTTTGTTTCCATACTAGAAGATATTCAAAGTACACAATACACTTAATTTTCAATGGTGTAAGTGTATATGTGTGTGTGTGTGTGTTTGTGTGTATGTGTGTATGTGAGAGAGTTGTAAAGTCATATATTCCTAAATATGTCTGGAAGATTGTGCAGCTATCTTCAAAGAACTGTCTGGGGCTCAAATTTAAGAAAGCAGCTTTGTTCACATGAATCACTATGTGCCACAGATTTCATTCTGGGTTGTAAATGTTCCCTTCTGCCTTAGTGTGTCAACAGAAGTTCCTGTAGTTTATCATCTATCATAGCATGAAGGCATCTTTCCTAGATTGTTTTGTGTTCAAATAGCAATATTTTCAGCCTCTTGGAACAACGTGCTGTCTGCATCTCCGAGCTCAGGCAAGATGCGGGGCTTCAGAAGAAGACTGAGATTTAGTAGGCAATTTACTTGACAGCCTTGTAAAAACTGGAATGCCACTTTTGAACTTTAGCAGAAACTATGCTGTGTCTTTAAGTATTAGACAATTAATGAACATATAGCTATGATTTGTTTGTCTGCCTTCTGCTGAACTAAAAGGTCAGAGTTCTGCCTTTAAGAGAAAATTATTGGCCAGAGATGACATTTTTGTTTGCCACTGTTACTCAAAAAGATGACAACCTATTGGTATTTGCATGGTGTTAAATTTATACACACATTGATGGGGTACTGTTTCTGTTCACGTAGAAAACACAACAACATAAATGTTGAGCTTTATGTGGTTCTGTTACAATAGGAATGCTCATTTGTGACAATCAAGATGGGTTACCTTAACAATTGAAAAATGGACCAAGCTTCATTTAGATTTAATTTGATTTCATAGCATTATATTTCATAATGTGCATCTATGTTTGTTTGCCCACAGGATTTTACCTGGTTGCCTACAAGATATTTGTTGGAGCACCATTCTAATGAAACTATCACCTTTTCTTTCCTTTCTTTTTTCTTTTTCTTTTCTTTTAGCCTGCAAGAAGCAGGAAATCATCTTTATTTTCAAACTTGCCAACAGTCAAAAAGCACTGAGTTTTGAATTTTGAAAAGAAGTGAATCTTTGTAAGCATTTACATTTTGACACGTGCAATTCTGGAATCATTGTGTCATAGGGAAGAAATGGCAGTTCCATCATTTTTCCTTCAACCTTTTTCCCTTTCCTGTGCCCACAAGAAATAGGTATTTTAAATTGGGATCTTTACAAAATAGAAGTTCCCAATGTAAAAGATGAGATTAAGGGCCCAAAGTGGTTACCGCCAGCTGTCAATTCATGAGGACTAGGACCATTGCTTCCCAGAGTTTTAGAAAAGTGTCATGTGGTTCCACGACGGCCTCAGCATGGCAAGGGGTTCTGAGAGAAGAGGTGTCTGGTGCATATCTATGTTCTGCTTTGCTCTAGACAGCTTTTTCTTGCTAGTCTAAAAACTCCGTCTCTCTGGTTGAGACAGCTGTCGCTGCTAGTAAAAATCCTGTTATCTGGAGAGCTCAGGAAGCTGTTGTAGAAAATTACTGAATCTTCTGACCAAGTCAGAAATCCTGTTAAAAACTTTCTGAATTGCTGTCTTTGCTCTCTAGAGATCTGCAGATGGCTTTGCTCTTACTAGAGGAAATTCTAAAGAGCTACTACCCTGTTCTTCTAGCTCATCTCCTGCAGACCAAAAGCCCAGTTTTTCATTTACATATCAGTTCCGTTATTTGTTCCAGGTTCCCTTATGATTGTCCTGTGAAACAGCATCCTATGATCCCAGCCCTTTGATTCTTTGGAAACAGCAAACACACCTTTTCTTTTAACGTTGCAAAAGAATTTAGTAAACTACATTCTAGTAGCACTTTCCCTTCTCTCTCCCAGTTCCTCCCTACCTCTTCTCCCCTCTGGATCCATGCACTTTCTGTGTCTCACTGGAAAAGAACAGGCTTCTAAGAGATTTAAAAAACAAAACAAAACAAAACAGGACAAATAAAATGTAGAATAAAACAAAACCCCATCAGACCGAAGTAGAATAAGACAAACCAACGGAAGGAAAAGGACCTAAATAAAAGCACAAGAATCAGAAACCCATTTTGCCTGCCTCTGTTACACACAGATGCTGAAACCCAGTCCTGAAGTTAAGTTTCTGTCCTACCTGAGTCTGACGACCGACCTGCTGTGTCCCAGGCTGACCTTGAGCTCAGGAGCCTGCCTGCCTTTGTATCTTCTGACAAGTTGGCTTTTTAACTCCACTTCCTTTGTTCCTTTAGATTCATGAAGCCACTCATATAATTAATATTGCATCTTTATTTTCTGCATAATTAAGAAATTATATATTTTCGTATCCATGTTTAGAGTTCTTTTCCATAGCCTTAATGTCTATCATGAAGGTCCCAGCATTTATCGTTTTGCAGAGACATAATCATAGCCACTCCTCAGACTTCCTGGACTCCTGTTGTTTCTAATTCTCATTCGGTCATTGACATTAGCAGGGAGGACATTCCTTGGAGGAATATGAAATACGTACATTATTACACAAACAAACGTTACACTCACTGCAGTCATTACACCCCCGGTGGCTCACACCTGGGCCCTGTCCTAGGGAAAGCAAACATGTCACTCTGTCCCTACCAGGGCCAGACTGGGCTCTGCAATTCACTTTAGTATTTTTATAAGATTCCTGACTTACAGAATCAGTGGTCTCTGATTCTTGTGCTTTTATTTGTCTTCTTTCCTTCTGTTGGTTTGCTTTGTTCTACTTTAATCTGATGGTTTTTGTTTTACCTTATATCTTGTCATGCTTTTTAAAAATCTCTTAGAAGCCTGTTCTTTTCTAGTGAGAGACAGAAAGGGAATGGATCCAGAGGGGATAAGAGGTAGGGAAGAACAGGGAGGAGTAGAGAGAGGGGAAATTGTAATCAGGATATATTGTGTGAGAAAAGAATCTATTTTTAATAAAGTGGTGAGGTGGTCTGAGACTCTCAATCCCTAGCTGGATCAAGTGCTTTTGTGATGGAAATGGCAAGTTTGAAGGGACAAAGTCAAGCTAGGGACAACTTCTCCTCAAAACCCAGGTGGGAGAATAATGCATTTAACTATCACATTAAACAAAGAGGAGGGCGAAAGAAACCCTTGAATACTTTTTATTCACATCAACTTATTTTCATACCAAGTAAATAGGTTTTATTGCTTCAAAGACATAAATTGCTTTCCTGATTGGAACTGCTTATCCTATACATGTTTACCATGTGTCATATGAAGAACTGAGCCAGAGGAACACTGGGTAAGCACAATTCATTGACTGAAAATGAAGATGGATTGGTGTAGTGGCCTGCAATTTCAACACTCTGGAAATTGAAGCAGGTGAACTGTTCAGATTTTAAGCAAGCAAGCATGGCCAACACTCTGACCCAAGAGAGCCTTGGTTACAACCGGCAACATTTAAAATGAAGACTAGCTTGGCATTTATAGGCCTTGATGACCTGGAGACAAGGTTGTAAGAGTTGTATCATGAACGTCATGTCTTTAACTTGATGGCTCCGCAATATAGGAAAAAGTGTTTATTTGCTGTGTGAGTTTTAAGCCACCCCCCTTTGTGTTCCTGGGCAGGCAACACTACCAGCCACCTGCCCAGGGTCTCTTTGGCTCTGCAGATGAAAGGCACACACACTAATTTATTTTTAACATGGCTTCTTGTCTCAACGGCTGGATGTTTCTAGGCTCCGCCCCAGCTGGATGTTTCTAGGCTCCGCCCCCCCAGGATGCCCTTCCTTCTGGTATCCCTGGATAAATCTACCTTTAACTTTACTGCCTGTTTACCTTCTGTGATGCCCATGGGCCTTTGCTGCCCAAGATGTTTCCAGGTTGCCCTTCCATGCGCTGCTTTCTCTTTCTGCCTACCTCTCCCCTGCAGCTCTCCATCTGTCCTGTCTCTCTTCCCCAGGCATGGTCATCTCCTCTCCCTCTCCTTGTGTGGTAGCGTGTGCACCTGTAAGGGTCCTACCCTGTCTCCCTTTTCCCAAACATTGGCCCCTGGTATCTTTATTGATGGGTAAGAAATCAACTGAGCACAAGGACTTTCCGCATCAGTACACATAGATTAAATCTGATTAAATCAAAGCATCAGAATCACTCCCCTGCATTTACTGGATGAGGTGATCTCAAGTTGGATGAAAATGTAAATATATATTTCTATATCAGCTTGGTTGCTTGACTTGATAGAAGTCATATATATATATATACATATATAGATATATATATATATTCCTTGGAAAACCATAAGAAAACGTAATTCTCATGATTATTACAAGGTGTATCAATAATAACAAAAATCTTTTTTAATGTCACTGCTACTTATTATTATTATTATTACTATTATTATTAAGTAGTGGTACTGTAACTTCTTACAGTTCACCTAATGTGGGAAACATTAGGATGTAGGAAAGGAAAGCAAACTCAGTAAGGCTGGATTGCAGAAAGATATGAAACTTAGCAGGGAAAGTATTATATTAGAGGCAAAACCTGCCTAAGATTGCTAGGTTGTTATAAGGGCTGTTTCTTCTTGTATCACAAAGCACCTTTGTTTATTTTGATCTTG
This sequence comes from Mastomys coucha, assembly GCF_008632895.1. NCBI lineage: Eukaryota > Metazoa > Chordata > Mammalia > Rodentia > Muridae > Mastomys > Mastomys coucha. The sequence goes on from NW_022196891.1 coordinate 4,289,322, forward strand.
TTTCTATTCCTACCACCTCCTCCCTTCAACTCAACACATCTTCAATGTTTGAAAGAAATTAATTTGCACGATGGCTGCCTCTGGGTGCTCTAAGCGGCATATCATGGTGAGAGGTGCTAAGTGGAGAAGTGAACAGGAACGCAGCTGCTTACTATCTTCTGCTCAGTCCCTTAACCCTTCTCAGGCACAGCACTGCTTAATTAACCAACCACCACCTAAGAACTAACACCGTAGGAACGGTGAGGGGCTCTGGCCCAATCCCTGAAGCTCCACTTTATTTGTATTTTCTTTACTAGGCAACAAGCATGCCAGCTTGAAGTGTCTGTGTGATATGTAAATGATGCCCTGACTCTTTTTTTTTTTTTTTTTTTTTTTTTTATTCATTCCACTTGGCACTGCAAAAGCAGTTTCAGGGCTGTCATCTCTGGTGAAAGAAATCAAGCCTCAGATGTCAAGGAAGATCCTCTATTTAATTCAGAAAAGCTGGATATTCGGTTCTTGGCTCCCGCTGATTTACATCAGTTTGTTTGATTTATCAGTGATGATGTAGAGGCCGTTGCTGCAGCTCTCACCTTGCAGAATGGGAGGCTAATTAGTCTCCAAGGACATAAGCATTTGAAAACGTTGTGCTGGCTGCAGTTTGAGCTGTTGAGAGCTCAGGTGCAGAGCACACTAATGCAGCGAAATCTGTGAAGGGGGCTTGCTGGGTACAGGCCTGGGAAGACAAACCTAGAGAGGTAACGGCTTTATCTCTCTTTTAGAAAAAGAGCTCCAATTGGAGAGAATCCAACAGTGGCACACATGCCTTCTAAAGAAAGAGATCCTGCACGTAGATTAGGGCTCCTGAGAATTCTCTTGTGCCTCCCATGCGATTCTTGGGCTACTTTTGTCAGTTTCTCAATACCACCAGCACTTTGAACTAAGGAGTTGTACAGTGTTTGGGAGGACAGGGTTGAAAAGGGTCAGAGCACTTCAGATGAATATGTTGCAGAAACACTGAGCAGTGCCACATCTTCGGAATTCTGTCACTGTACAGATGGTGTCCTCAAATGCCATGAGTTTAGCACTTACTATTTTTACCATCATTTTCATATGCTTCAGTTAATCTCATCAACTAGATATTATGCTTTACAGAGAAATGGATGGGGATGCAACTGTTCCTTTCCACAGGTGTGGGCATGTGGTAGATAGCTCAGTTCTTGGAAAATGATTCTTTGATGATTATGACTTCAGTCCTTCATCTTCTGTTTATGCGCCACTGACTGCAGACTTTTTGACAATATATTTGGGGCAAGCAGAACAAGTATCATTGTTCTTTACAGATTTTATTGGACATTTCTCTGAGTAAGTGCAAGAATCTCTTTTGGGACATACCATAAACTGTTTTCACTTGTCACAGACACTGTAGGCTAATGCAGACAATCTTGGGAAGTTGTCAGTAGTATAAAGGTGGGGATCAGACACATTCTGGACTTCTCTTATTCACCATCTTCATCTTAGATAAAGAAAAGTGGATGCACCATTAAGAACATATGATATGTGTAGTTTTCCTTTCACCAAAAGTTTCTCCCATTTATCTGACATTTCAAGTGTAGCCTTTACTTACCTCAGAGTTTATAGAAATTTTTTTGCTCAGAGCTCTTTGTGATGCTGAGCTATTGCTAGAAGACATTGCCATTGGGAATTTTACCATAGCAACGGTTTCCAAAGGTGTCTTTTTACATGGACAGAAAAAGAAAAGAGACCTTAGGAATAACATGTGCAAACATTTGTCTCCAACAAATATGGACATTCTCATTTGTAGTACTGAATTACATGGGGACCTTGAGCACAAGTCTGGAGGTGAGTAAATATATTTTCCTTTTGAACCTCAGAAGATCTCTGAAAAAAATGTTAGAAATATTATTATTTTTAAGTGTTAGGTTACTTGAAATATTTAGTGAGAGGATAATTTCTAATTGCTTTCTTCAAAGTTTACGTTTCAGGTGTTCAGTGCTCTACTGTCGAGCCATATCCCAAGCTCTCAAGAACACATGTATGTAGACATGAGAGGACAAGTTTTGGAGTCAGTTGGAAGTCACTCTTTCTACCATGTGTGTCATAGAGATCAAACTCATGTCACCAGGATTAATAGCAATCACCTTTCCCATGAGCCGTCTTGCTGGACACTTAAACTGATCATTTTCTGTATGTGGCAAAGTTGAGTCTGCTGGATCAGGTGGTATTACTGAGGAATGATGGAGAAAGACACATTTTCCTCCTGAGGACCCTAATTTAGGACTCAGGAATTCATGTGTGTGTATCTTTTTACATATGTCACGGTTAAGAGGTCAGCTCAGAAACTTTGGAAAATTCCACCAGACCTCACCCCCCCTGGAAGGAAAAGGTTCTAGGTGCCCCTCCCCTCCGGAAGGGAAGAGCTAATTACATTCCTCAGACCACAGGGAGCTGGGACTGACAACCAGCCACCTGCAGGAAGGTGAGGCATTGCCATTGGTGCTCAGAGACACATTCCATCTACCTCACTCCCTAAAGAACAATCAGTTTAAAAGTCACACTCTTCTGGCCATCACATTTTGCCTAATAGCTGCTGCCTTCAGATCTACAAAGGCTGGTCAGACAGGCTCTCTCTCTCCGTGTACAGGGAGGCCCCAACAAGTTGGAACAGTACATGTCTCTTGCTTTTTGCATCCATTCCTGGCTCTGTGTCATTCACCCAGGGTGTCCCCAGTAAGCTAAGCTTTGTCAGAATCTTAGAACAGGAGTGTATGTAGCTTACCTAAATTTTAATACACATTGATAGCTCCTAAACTTGATGAGCTTGTGTATTACTTATTTTTCTTGTCACTGAGACAAAATACTTGACAGAAGCAACTCTATGGGGGAAGGATTTATATATGGTTTGAGAGGACAGGGACAGCAGGGCAGTGGCAATGAATACTGTCTGTTGCAAAAGTAATATGGAGTAGCTTATCATATCTTCTTGTGCTTTAAGGAAGAAGAAAAATATTGGGGTGGAAGCAAGGCTCATCTATAAACCCAAAAGCTTCCTCCATAACAGTGTATTTCCTCCAGTTAGTTCTATACCTACCAAACATACCATAAACTCCCAAGACAGCACCACTAACTGGGACCAAATGTTCAAACAGATGAGCCTGTGGCACAAATTTCACATTCAAACTATAACAATGATGGTTGTTGTTTTCTAGTGGATATGGTTATAAAACATGTGGTCATTATCTTCCACTTGAAAAGAAAAAGGCTTAGCTCTATGGGTGTTAAGGGGGCCTTCTGTCTTTAGCATTCTTTCCTCAGAGTCAAAGCTAACATGAAGTCAAGTCATAAAAAGACTTTGTGGGGCCATCTGGTGCCTTCCCAGCTGCCTCTGGGATGCTGTTTCTAAAGGCAGCAAAAGGAGTGACAATGTTACAGGGACCGGGGCTACCTCCTCTCCTCTTCTCTCCCTTCCTCTCCTCTCCTCTCCTCTCCTCTCCTCTC
>NW_022196891.1:4293398-4338488 GCF_008632895.1 Mastomys coucha
CTCCTCTCCTCTCCTCTCCTTTCCTTTTCTCTCCTCTCCTCTTCTCTCCTCTCTTCTCTTCTTAGCTGCTAGAAGGACATTCAGTGAGTTTTCAGAGTTTTCAGTGTCAAGCAGAAGGGCATTCAGGATGTTCACCAGAATCATTGCCAACGTTTTGTGCCCTTTGTAGGAAATAGCAGGAAGCTATGAATATTTCTTAGAGAAAGGGATTTTTAAACTAACATATAGATTTATATGCCAGTAAAAATTAATGTGTTTAAATAAGTATACATGTATATATGAATATATTTATTGTAGATCATAATAATTTTATGCATATTTTATGCAAAGTCTCTCTATTATTCTCCAGGCATACTCTATATTTAGAAAACTATAGAATCCAGATCTGGACTACTCATTTTATTGTATTTTGACTAATAGTCCATAGTTTCTGTCATACCAACATTTAGTTGTTACATCCAGGACACATATTTATTACAAAATTATAGTACCATGTTAATGATTTATGTCAACCTGAGGTTACATAACTTCTTTGCCACCAATATATTAATAATTTACCTCTGAACCTGGCAAATTATGAGAGCAATAGGTAACCTTTGACAGGCATTTCACAGCTGGCAACTTGGTACTTATGAAGACCTGCATTAGGATTCACATGTATTAGCTTGCTTAGCATCCAGTGGGAAGTTATTTCTCATCATTTCCCTGGTACATTACCAAATTCATTAGTAAACCTTATCTTCCATCATGATAATATGCTGGCCTCATAATATCCACTCTCTGGGGACATGAAAAAAACTGAGTCCATTCCATATGAAGGGCATTAGATGGAGCTTGAGAAATGCAGAACTCATGGAATGATGGTGGCAGTCAAGGAGCAGTCATGGAGAGCAAGGGGTAGTTGAGGAAGAAAAGGCTCCGAAGGAGCCCTGCACTGCCCAGACTGGCTGGTTAGCCTTTGGAAACTTTCTGAGTGGGGCTGAGTAGAAGAAGTTCTAAGTAGTTGCATTTGTATATTAAAGGAAAGGATGAAGACAGGAAGCTTGTCTTGGCTGAGAAAGCATGGGTCACAAAACTATAACAGTTGCGGTGCTGGCCCACTACCATTCTCTCTGTAGATTTCAGGGCCAGTGGCCTCTCAGGAAAGAAAAAGAAGTATGTACTGCAGGTGTTTGCAAAGCCTGATCCAAGTCGAAGCCAGCAGGAATGCAAAAGCCATAGCTGATGTTCATGAGGAAAAAAATCACTGTCTTCGGGGATAGAGGTGGCAGCTTCCATTGAGGGCTGCCTGTTCAGAGCTTACAGGTCTTTTCTAAAGGAGATATGGTTTGTGCCTCCAACAGAATAGTTCTGTGGGAGAATGGAGACCAATGCTGGCCATTCACTGTTTTTAGGCAAGATCATGAATCCAGGTTTTTAGAAGTTAACAGAAGAATTGTTTGTAGCTTAAATAGCTTTATATTGATTATATAAATTATAATTTATATTGATTTATTCTTTTGACAATCCATACCTGTATATATATATATATTTTATTCTTCTCACTTCCACCCTCTGTTATCTCTGGCCCATATCTCTCACTTTCCAACTCCTAAAGTTCCCTTTCTTATGTTTATGTATTTTTCTGTTTGTTTTGTTTTATGGTAACTGAATTTAACTAGGGTCATGTTTTGGCAAATAGTTAAACTGCTCTATGCTCCCCACAGGGTCATGGGTACACTTTGTACACTACCATGAGCCCTGTATTCACGAATGAAAGACACATATATGTCAGCTAATTTTGACATGACTAACTTGCTCAATGACTGGGCATTTCCAAATCTCTCTGCGGCTAGCATACACTGCCCTCCAGTATTCCTGAGTCAGCACCATCTAAATCATAGTTTATCTTTGTTGCCCTGTTACTTTCTGGGACATCCCCCCACACACATAGCCCCTTTCCCTTTACATCTGTACTACTGGATGATTTCTCTCTTGCAGTTCTTAAATTTGATCTCCCTGCCCTTGAGTCATGATGATTCTCCTTGTTCTTCTCTCTTGGTTCCTTGCCTGGACAAATCCAAAAGTCCCTATTCCATCTCCCTGCCAAACCATTGGTTGTATGGCAATTATTTTTTTCAAGACAGGGTTTCTCTATTTAGACCTGGCTGTCCTGAAACTCACTCTGTAGACCAGGCTGGCCTCGAACTCAGAAATCCACCTGTCTCTGCCTCCCAAGTGCTGGGATTAAAGGTGTGAGCCACCACTGTCCAGCGGCAATTCTTTATTACAAATCAAAGCCAGCTGGAGGCAGAGATCCTTGAAGTCTGGAAGCACAGCTTTTGTGAGCTGCTTTAAGACAAAGCATTAGAACCAACTCCCACCGTCATTACTTGTTAGTTATAGGTTTGGAACTATGTAGTGGGCACATCAGTGGATACACAACTGAAGACAAGGAGTCCCCCTCTGCCAGATCCCATCAGTAGCCATTAGTTCAGTCAGGGTATGAGTGGCACATGTGCCTTTCCCTGTCCATGACTGTATGTGGACAGGCCCAGACTTGTGTGGGCCCAGTCAATGATCAGTTTTCACAACTGACTTAATTATAAGAAGAGAAACAAAGGTAAAAGCTAACGGGAGAAAACTGAGGAAAAAGCATAATATAGGTCAAAAAAAAAAAAAAGATTCCACTTTGGGAGTCTCTATCTGTGTCTCCATAGCACCTTTTCCAGCGAAGGTAGGGTGGGCCGTGCTAATTAACTAATACTGTCAGAATATGACCAGGTATTTGAACAATAATTGGTAGGTAATGAAGTTGAACGTTGCTCCTACATAATTTTACCGTGGACTAGCTATTTTGATGTAGCCCAGATGGCTATAGACTATTGTAGAAATAAAGTAAATAAACCATGAAAGTCAATCACTTTTAACCATCCAGTTTTCCACTTAAGCAAATGCACCAAATTTACAAATACTTACTGACCTATGTGCAGGGTTATTATATGTCTGCTCTAAATATCTTTATAGAATTATGTTTATCAGAGCCTGTGCTCATCGGTAAAGAGGATTCTTTCTGTAGTCTACACAATAGTGTGTAGAATCTGTGAGTACTATCAATAAAATACATATTCTCTATAATATCCAGAAAGTGCTATTTATTTTATTTGTTCTTCCTTCTATCTCCCAGAATGCTTTTCTCCCTACCTCTGGCTTATCTTCTCAGCAAATAAGAAATTTGAACTAGATTTCAAGTATACCTATCAGGGTAGCTAGTAGCTCTTGGAGTCTGAACGTAAGTCTGCCTAGGAGCACAAATACACACTCTTACCCTTGCACACGTACTCCTCCACGTGAGGCTGTCTTAAGCCATTAAAGATAATGTTTATCAAGTGTTAATTTTAAATCGCTGTGCTCTTCTAAATGGTGCACAATTATCAGAGAAGCAGCACAAATATCATCCAGCTATGAAGATGCCCTTCAACTGTGAGCTGAATCAGTATTTATTTTGAGGCCTTCATTTATTTATTAATTATGCATGGATCTCCATATATTCACCATATACCCAGATGAGTAGGTATGTGCTATGTAATGAAGGTTATCAAAGTGAGTGCAGGAAAGTCTAACATCTAGGGATTCCGTGTTTCCTCAGAACTATTCATTTATTTATGTATACTCCAGTAGCAGAAGCGTTATTGCAATGGAAAGTTTGGGCTATGGTCATTTGTTATATCTGCACTTCTCAGGAAGGTGCAAATACCTACAGCTCTTCACATTGTAAATTAGGAGCCTGCACTTTAAGGGTGCAAAGTAAATCAGGCTGCTAAAGAAAAGAAATTTAATTAAAATTTTAAAAGTTTATATTCTTTCTCGCTTGCTTATTTTATGATTGTATGGGTTTCACTTGTGTTACAGGTATGAGAAGGGTAAGTGGCATTCTACCAGCTGGAAGATCTGTAAGTTCATGGGTAGGCATGAGAACTGCTTCTTCTCTGCTTCGGGAACCTTAGATGTGGTTACAACTAGGACAAATAGATCTTCTTGTCTTTCTCTTACTCTACAGGGGTGTTTCACCATAAAATTTTAATAAATAACTCTGTTTGGCATGTTTGGATTGAATGTCTTTAAGAGTAACAACGATTTTAGCATTTTGAATGTATATAATTAGAGAAAATGAGAGAAAGCGTTTTTATTCCTATTAAGAATTCAGAAACATTTGAGTTTTTAAACACTTCTAGGATACCAGTCACATGGCCTAAACAATCTATATAAATAGTATCGGATAGTATTTACATGCATGGAATTCTTATGTATAAAGCACTTTCATATAATAGTACAAGGAAGCTAAGACCTGGTCTTACTGATACAACTACGATGACCTTGGAAGGTTTGTTGAAATACTTCTGGTACTGAGAATATACCTGACGCTAGCTGACAGTAGTGTTGCTGGGGTGGGTAGAGAATTTCATTACAAGCAAGGTTCTTAGTGTGGCTGATGCTGCCACAAAGTGGAAGTCTCTGGCTGTGTCCTGTGATACACACTCACATGATGTTTTGTTGAAGCAAAGCCAGTGGGAGGACACGGGATGTTTGGAGAGAGTATAAATGGGACTCCATGGACACTCATGGGGTGTTTTTGTAGCTAGATGTGCAACTCTCCGTTGGTCTCCCATCTTTGAGGGTTTTCACTTGGTTGAAAGAGGGACTGAGGAGAACTCCTGGCAATTCTGCTGGTCCTAGTCACTGCCACTGACTCATGCCAGCTCAGCCTGGCAGTTTCTGATGGATGGATCATGCTGATGTTGCTGACAACATCAGGTTTGTTAACAATTTTGAACTGGGCTGTTGGTATCCTGACATTACTGAACTGAAATGGAGTTTAGAATAACCCCAAAGAACTATTTCTAAACATATCCACATCCCCTTGTCTTAGTTACCATTTTTTCTTCCTCCACAGTGGGCTAGAAGAGGAGTCGAAGTTTTTAAGAACCCTTATTAAAGTAGGTCTTGAAAAAGTCAAAGACTATACTATCAGTTTATAGATTATTGTCAGAAACCCTTGCCTCCAGAAAAAATCTGTTATACCATGGTTGAAGCTTATGAACAGATAACTAATGATGAGTACAGTTTAAAGCCATGAAAATGACAGAGCACTTACTGAAAACAGTTTTTAATGTACTATTTTCAAGTGAGGGACGATCTATGTTTTGGTTACAAAATGACACCCTCAGTCTGGATGCTTTCACTGAAGCAAGTACTTGCTTTCCCTCATTAAAAAAATATCTATTCCTCTTCATTTTTATTATTGTAATATTTTTCTACAGCTTTATAAATTTTGCTATATTTGAATTTTCCTCTTCATCTTACTTTGCTTCCATAGTACATGCTTTTCTTATTCTAATAGGAGGAGGGGCATTCATACACAAATGCACACACACACACACACACACACACACACACACACACACACATACACACACACACACACATACACACACACACATACACACATACACACACACACACATACACACACACACATACACACACACATACACACACACATGCACACACACACAGACACACACATACACACACACATGCACACACACACAGACACACACATACACACACACACACACATACACACACACATACACACACACACATACACACACATACACACACATACACACACACATGCACACACACACACAAATGCACACATACACACACACATACACACACATACATGCACACACACACATACACACACACATACACACACATACACATACACACACATACACACACACATACACACACACACATACACACACACACACGCATACACACACACACACATACACACACATACACACACACACACATACACACACATACACACACAAATGCACACATACACACACACACACATGCACACACACACATACACACACATACACACACATACACACACACAACATATATATACATATATATATGATATATATATCAGAGCCATATATATTTAAAATAAAACAGAACCATTAGTGTTCTTCTTATTTTTTTTTCCATCTTCATACTACCACCATTTAGTTTAGAAAAATATTTACTTTGTCTTAAGGATATTTTAAATTATCATATTCTCTGGTCATAAACTCACTTTTAGGAGCCTCTCAGAGACATAATGTATGGATATAGATCATATAACAAGGAAATAACCCCACTAAGAGAGAGTTGATGCTTGATAGAAAGTTAAGAATGCCATGACTTCAGCTCTCTCCAAACATAATTTACTATAGCATACACAAATGTTGTTTTGTTATTAAATATGCACAGAGTGAATAACAAAAAATTTAAATTATTTTAAGTCAATAGTTCAGTGCCATTTAGTATATTTAAATTATATAATTGCTCACCATTTATCTCCAGAAAGTTCTTGCCTTTTTAAACTAATATTTCAAATCCCCCACCCCAACATTGTATTTCCTCCTCTTTCTCATATCTGATATTCATTATTTGACTTTCCATATCCAAAGATCTGACTATATATATATACATATATATATTTATATTTATATATATGTATACATATACATATATATGTACATACAAGTGTATATACATATATACACTTATGCATGTGTGTATGTGTACATTGCAGAAACATGCAGTATGCATTGTTTTCTGGCTTGGCTCATTTCATTTAGCATCATATTTGAGTTTCATGTTATAATGTGTCCAAAAAGGAGTTTTATTCATTCATTTATTTAGGGGCAATAGTGTTTTACTATATGTATGTATTACAATAAATTTGTCTAATAATTCATGAATTGGCATGTGGGTTGTTCTCATGTTTTCTTACTATGAATAATGATGCTAGTAGCAAAGAAAGATAAATAATGTACTATCATGCTGTCTAGTGTCATCTCTATTGTAAAATAATCATGAAAAAAGCATTAGAAGAAAACAAGTTAATGTTAGCTCACAGTTTAATATTCTAGTCATCATAGCTAGGGATATAGGGCAACAGGTACTTACAGTAACTTGTTACATCACACCTATTGTCAATAGCAGAAAGAAATAAATGCACATGTACTCCCTGCCCACCTCATTCTTGTTCTCAGATTTTACCAATCAAATGATACAAGCAAGGCCATCTCCAATAGACATCCTCCACAAACCAACCTGATCTAGACAATAGCTCATTGAAATTGTTTTTTCCAGGTGATTCTATATTGTATTATGTTAAAATCAAGCTTGACCATTGCTCAGAATTTATACAATGGTTATACTGTTTTTACTTTACATTATTTGAGGCTATTTTTTTCTTTCTCATTAAGGTATAAGTAAATATTCAAGACTGCATCTATCTGTATTATTATTTCAGTGCTCATACCCATAAATCCTAATGGGATTTGTTGAAGAATTAAAAGAATAAATGGTGTCAGGTATAAAATTTTCTTGCAAGGTTGGACTTCTCTCCATTTTAAAATTTTATAATTCACTCAGTTGTTTTCTGAAACTTGATACTGAATTCTATTTTGAGAGTAGGTACATCTGGCCTCATAAATAAGCATTGTTCTTTTCTAGTTTACTTTCAACATTAATGCTTACAAGCTTCATTTTATTCTTTACACTTTAAGTTCTAAAAATTGTCAAGATTGGGTCACTGGATTGCTTTCTTCTGGTTCTGTCTCAAATGCAGTCTCACCTTTTGTCTAGTTGGTTCTTTTTAGAACACAATTCCGAGTAGCTGTGATTCCTGTTACATCCAATTATTTCACTTTGTTGTAGAAAAAAGACTTACAAATACAATGTATAATGTATTGTTTCTCACTTCATATAAGCCATCTTTCTCTTTATATTACTTTGGTGCATGTTTATTGTATATATTTTGCAGTGTGCAGATTGGCAAAGGTTTAAGAGATTCTTACATATGTCCTTCTTAGCTGGTTAGTATGCAAAGTTCAGTTATTTACTAGGGAAACTCTCTAAATACTTTCAAAGTTCTCTCATTAAAATTTATGGGAGACATGAATTGTTCATATGTAAAGTGAACTTTTGTAACATTGTAAAGAAATTCATAAAAAATGCAATGAAATGAGATAGCTATGTCATTCTCAGTACTGTTTTCTCCATTAAATTAACCAGTGGCAACAAAAAATCAAATAGTATAAAGTCAATCTTGTGTTTAAACACTGCATTCTAAGGGAGCATCGTCCAGAAAGCCCTTATGAAGAAGGGACTGCAAACATTTAAGGAGGTGACAAGAGGCCTTTCTTTCATTGGTCTAACCATTCCCTGCGAGGCCCTCGTTTTGGAGCAGTTCTATGATGCCAGGGAATGTATTACTGATGGTTCCTGATATTCGGATGGGTGTTTTTGTCTGATTCCTGTTTTTTTAAATGAAGGCACAAAATAGTCTCTGTTTTCTACCTCACAAGCTTTGCAGTTCCCCAAAAAGTTCATAAGAGGTCACATCATTCAATCTATCTCTGTAGCAAGGAAAAAGTTAAGAGCAAGGAAAGGTAGGGAAGGAGGCTCCTTGGGAAACCCATGACTTTGAAGGGTTATCCAACACCTGTGCACATCCTAGATCTGGCAAATGTTCAGAGGCATCCAGTGATTCTAAACTAGCAGCAGTATCATATGTTTGGGACCCATCATTCAATAACACTATCACCTTTCTCTCTCTTTCTCCCCTCTTCTCTCTGTATTTAAAACTGATTAATGCTACATCCCCCTCTACACACACACACACACAACCGTTTAACAGTTATAAAAATGAAAACTTTTCTTTCTAACACATAGAGTGATTGGTTCTTGCTTTAATTTTCAGTATGTCCTCAGTATTGAATTTTATGTAGTGTCCTGGGTATTTTGCGAAGATTTAAACTACTTCTGTCTATGGGTACGCAGTTCTTTAACCTTTATCTCTCTCTCACTGTGCATTCTTTATGTCTACAAAACAGAGGTTAGGGTTTACCGTATTCCCCAGCAGTCTCTTTGCTATCTGATTCATGAATTTTCTCAAAAGTAACCCATACTTGCTTCCTGTCGTTCCTCCACACCTCACACTATACTCTGAGGAGATCTTATGCTTTATAGAAAATGCTTGTGTAGAATCCATCTGTTTTGTCTTCACTACAGATGCTTTTCAGCATAACACACAGACAGTAGGCCAGGAGCCCACTTTCCCTTCCTCCCATCCTCCTAGTCCACATATCTCTGCATTATAGTCTATCATTTGTGTGTTTTGTGTTGCTTGTTCTCTCACAGTGACAATGTTCTAAATTACATATTTTCTATCTATTTGTGCCCAGCGTTCCAATGTTCAAATGGTGAAACTGTCCTGTAATGGCGCAAGAAGCTTGCATTAAATAACAAAACTGTTATTTTTTACGTGAATTTCCTCAAGTAGAATTTTTTCTAAATTTACATACATGAGAAATGGTATTTTGGAGAGTCATACATCAACTCTTCATCTGACATTTTAGTTCTTTATTCCTAGGGTAGGAAATGATATAAGTAGGTAAGGTTACATTTGCCAAAGGAGTCTAATGAGCACATTAATATTTATAAGGAGCTCATTAAAGTATTAACTTTAATTTGAATTATAGTGTTATGAGAAATTTTTCCAATGGATTTTTTTTCCATGTCCCACCTTGATCCCTGTAAAAAAGCATATCCAATAAATTTCCTCCTCCGTGGTACAATGATTAGCATAGAGCTTTCCCAGTCATTTCTGTAATGTGCTCTGAGTGGACAGGGAAAAGACACACTCGCTTTTATAGATTACCATTGTTTGCTTAACAGCTAGGACATAAACTGTAGAATTTGAGCAGTGTACTCTGCTCTCTGACTATAACATGCTTGTTTGAAATACCCATCTTGAAAAATCATGGCTCAAATAAGGAAGAAAAGTGAGGCTTTGGAGATAAATGGCAATTCATTTTAGACATACATGACAGAAGAGTTAAAATAGCTTCAAGTACTGTTTAATTATTGGCCCACTGAAATTATGTATTACAATAATAGTGGTTTCTTGCAGTGTCATTATTTTAAATTACTGGTGATATAACACATTTTTATGAGCACATAAAAAAATTAAATTTCTTTTACCAGGGCTATTAAAAGCAGGACAAATGTATATTTACATGTTTTGACTTGCATTGGAAGTAATTGTGTATCTGACTATGAAACTTTTTTTGCCCATAGGTTTGATCAGATGGCTATATATGAAACATCAAAGGGTGCTAATTCCAATATATATTATTGATCACTAAAATCAAGGTGATAGTTTTCTACCTTGTGTATAGTGCAAATTAAAAGATTTTACACATTTACTTGGACCACATCTGATCATGCTTGAAACATTAACCCTCCTGGCTACCTTCATTATTTTTAGGAGGACCACTGCTGGCACTTTGTGTGCGTATTTGTGTCTTTCCTTGTGTCTTTCCTTCCTTGGCGGGAATGCATGGCTTCTTTAGTTTGTAGCTGTATGTCAATCAAAGGTCCTTTAAGGCAGAGATCATATATTTTTGTTTCCTTGCTCCTTAGACCATGCAGGGTGTATCAAAGCATTTGATTTATTTCAAGACATTATACATGGAAGAAATAGCAGATTTAACCATTATGTGTTTATAACAAATTCTGAACTCCAGTAGGCAGCCCTGGGCCATGGCTTACCACTTTTGTTTTGCCAATATGCAGTGTTGTTTAAAGTGAGACAGCATGGGCAGACATTCTTGCACTTTGATTCCATCTAACTCAGAGCTTTCTGCCTTCCGTTTAGCCTGTGTTCTTCATTACTGACCTTGCTTTTTTTTTTAATATTCTACTTCCCAGACTGCAGTAACATTCTTTAAGTGTGTTTATACTCATATTTTCTAAACTAATGGAGCTTTGCTGAAGTTTGTAATTATAATAGGCACAATATGGCAGGAAGTATTTTCTCTCAATCAATTGTTTCCTTTCAGGGACTAGAAAAAGAGCCAGTAATAATAAAATACAGACAGATATCCACAGAATATTAATTTGGGATATACTATTGGGCATTACAGTTATAGTGTAAAGAATCTCTATTAACTATTAATTATTTTCTAGGGTAACAGAGCTTGGAATTCAGTTCATAGAGGTTAAATCACTTGCTCAGAGTTGTATGACTAACTAAAAGAAAAAATAGGAATTAGTATTTAGTTAAACTTCAAATTTATTTTCTTTTTCTACCTTCTACATTGCTGTACATATATTTGAAGTGTTTTTTAAATCTCTATATGCATATATGTAATGTGTGTAATAAAAATAATAAAAAAATATAGAGGCCCTGTATTTGGAAGAGTTCAAGTAGGAATTATGTGGCAGGGTTTCAAGTGAGTAAAGGGAAGGGGTAAATATTGTAAATATTTATTATGTACGAGTGGCATGTATGTGTGCATGCTTGTATGTATGCAAATGTGAGTACATGTGCTTGTGCATGTGTATGTGTGACTATATATGGGTGTGTGCTATAGTGCATATGTGGAGGTCTGAGGACTACTTTGGAAGTCCATTCTCTGCTTTTACCATGGTATCTAGAGGTGATACTTAGATCATCAGGCTTATGCAGCTAGAACTACTACCTACTAAGAGATCTTGCTGATTCCTGAATATACATTTTTGAATTTTATATATTTTAATACTTTTGCCCTTTATTATGTCTTCAATTTTATTCACTTGAATATATTTTTTTCCTAAACACGTGGTGGCTGCTGATCTAAAACTTCCTTAATTTGAAAGGTAGAACAATTATGTATAATATACTTTTCTTGACATCTATTTATGCATGACACGTGTATATATATAACTTACAACACACCTACAATTTTAGCAGTGTTGTCCATTGAAGTGATTAATCCTGATTATTTCCAAAGCTAATTTTTCACCTTTTTTGTCTGTATCTGACTTTATCTGATTTTAGGTTTTATTCTTTATACATAAAAGTCATTGTTGCTTCTTTCATGAATATATACCTCATTCATATTAATGACTGAGATCCAGTTTTGATATGTGAATAGTACCACTCCAATATCCCTTGCAGTTATGTCATAGAATTGATTGTTCCTTCAGTTTTCAAATGCTATCTGAAAAGTTTCAGTCTCCGTCATGTAGTCTTTTTTTTCCATTACAGACTTTGTGTAAATACTTCCAGTTCAACATCCCCAATTCAATTTATGCCTGATATTTCCATTTCATAAATTAAATATCATCACATTTAGTCTTGACTAAAATTTTTGAATCATCTGATTTCTTTTTCTTCCCAAATGTGATTTTTTTCCTTTGAATTTTTGTACACTATATTTTAATCACGTCTTTCCCACCTCCAACATTTTCTTGATCTTTCCTACCTCCCTGTATGCCAAACTTTAGGTCCCTTTTAAAAAATTGAAAAACACAAAAATGAAAATTGAAATGAATAAGCGACTACCTAGAACTTAGTGGAGCACACAAACATGGAGTTCATTTTGAGTTAGCCAATAAAACCTGGCCATGGGGCCTTCCTTGACCTGTGATTGATATGACCGCTGACACACCACTGAATGAATCTGATTTTCTGTTTCCCAAAAGGTTTCCATTGTAAACAGCTTTGTAGTTATGGTTAGGACCCTGTGAGTACTCTCTCAACCTTCAATGCTGGGACTCTGCCTTACGCCTATGCAGTTCTTGGGCACAGCTGCCGCAGTCTCTGTGAGTTCACATGTGAATCCGATCTGTTACATCTGGAAGACAATGTTTCGGTGTAGTCATCCATTGCCTCGGGCTCTTATGATCATTCCACATTCTCTCTTTTCATAGGTTGTTGAGTCTTGGGGAAGGGTTAAATGAAAGCATCCCCTTTACAACTGAGGGCTTCAGAGTTTCTTACTCATAGCATGTTGTCGAGCTGAGTTTCCCCATGTTCATTTCCATCTACTACAAGACAAAGCTTTTATGCTATGGGTGGGGTGAAAACTGATGTATGGGTACAGAAGTAGGCCATCAAGAATCATTTTATAGCTATGGTTCTTTAGCAGAATAATATTAGATTTTTCCCTATGCTCCTGACATATACAGTTTCAGAGTTTTGGCCATCTCAGTGGTGTCCAATATCTCATGAAATGGCCCTTAGATTCAATTTTTGAAATATGCTTTATTCTCTCATAACATTTGTGCCACTATCACACCAGTAAATCTTACATGCAGGTCACTGTTGTAGGCTTCAGTGTCTGTAGCTCAGGAATATGGAGGATTATTTTTTTTCCTCTGGTTATGAATGCTACTTATTAGGAGTGAAGTTTCTAGACAGGCACCAGTCCAACTTCTTCATGTTTGGTGAGATTAGCAAATGTTAGCTTCAGCAATAGGACTTTATAATAAGGTTGTAGAAAGCAACCAATAGGGTTGATATATGGAGGAATTTAGTGGGATGTATAGGG
Organism: Mastomys coucha; assembly: GCF_008632895.1. Taxonomy (NCBI): domain Eukaryota; kingdom Metazoa; phylum Chordata; class Mammalia; order Rodentia; family Muridae; genus Mastomys; species Mastomys coucha. The sequence goes on from NW_022196891.1 coordinate 4,306,838, forward strand.
TCAATGAGTCAACAAGATTTAACACATTCATCAATATTAGTTATATTACACATCTGTAGTAATAAAACAACATTATATATTACATAATATATATTTCATATTATAGATATAGATATTTATTTTTATACCTAGAGTAATTCTCATTCGTTCCTTAATTTATGTGAAATATCACCTCCTTACCATGAACCTTCTTTTGATATGTCAGATTGAATTCAAATCTCTCTTCATGATTTTGTAGTTTATTTTATGTATACTCTTTATAATAGAGCAATATCCTTGCACTATATTCTTTTTAAGGTTATATTCCATTAAAAATAAATCAAACACTTTTTTTTATTCATTTTGCTTAACAAGGACACAAGGAAGTGTTAAAGTAGATACCTGACACTCAATTGCTGTTGGTGTTTTATGTGAAAGTACTTCTGTATTGATATTACCTTACCTTGTATGCTGCTGACACTGAAAATCACAAGAAGAAAGAATAAGCTTGGAAGATACATTCTGCCTGAGTGTTTCCTTACAGAGAGACATTGAGCTAAAACTTTCAAATCAGAACTAAATTATTTTATGTATTAAAAGCTAGAAATATGGTAGTAGTGAGAATTAAGTGGAATATTACCTGTTTAACAAGGTTTGACCTTATAAATTTCTTTTCTTATAAATTTCCTTTTTTCTTTGTTTAGCCTTATTCATCTAAACTCAGTTATATTATTGTTCTATAATTCTCATTTGAAGTTTTTCTAAAATTCTCCTATTCAGAAATTGTCACATTTTTCCGTATTTTCAAGTGGTACAAAGCTCATCTTTAACATTTTTATCATAACCTCCATGAAGACCTATTGCATAAAGCATCCTTTAAATTTTATAACACTTGAGTAGAATTTCCAAAAACTGTGTATCTGTAACATCTTCATGAGCCATAAGCTTTTTTGGGGACAAGGTGCCTTCTTTAGTTTTTTTTTTTTTCCTGGGCTGTTTATGAGAGAGTGCCTAAGACAGTTCAGAGCCCAGTCATCAATACCACACCTGACTAATGCAGACTCAATGCATAAACTCAGCTTGGAGCCCTGTTTGGAGAAACAAGAGGCAGCAGTAGTTTGAAAAAAGAGCTTGTTTTATTTTAAAGTGCTCTGTAGCAATGCAGATCAAAATATAATTGTAACCACTGTATTGCAAATACTCTTTAAATGAATTTGATAATATAGCTACTTATTTCATTTTTAAAGATTTCTGTCAACTCTAAGTTCAAATAGTAAATAAAGTATACCCATCAAATAATGTGACTACAAATAAATATATGATCAGTAGAAATAATGGTAGGTAGTTTTTATTTATTCAATTACTTTTGGTAATTAAATTGGACTCTAACATAAACATAAGGTTACATTGTCTGTATGATGATAAGATGCAAGTCTACACAGAGTAACAATCAACATAGTATATGAGTCATTAACAGATTATTGTTTTCAGACAAGTAGAAGACACATTCCTCATATTTTCAATATCAATGGCTGTACATGACTAGGTACTCAAGAGGCATTTTCTATTCATTTACTCCTTTTATAGTAATGAAATTTATAGGCAAGACAAAGAGACTAAATACCTTTCTTAGGTGAAGAGAAACATTGAGTCCAGGCTGACCTCTAGAACTCTGCTCACCACATCTCTGATTCTGATTTAGATTTGAGCCTTTTAAATGCTATGCACTAGTCTTCTGATCTCACTGTATCCTATTCACACTACTTCCACTGACATAGTCAATTAAAATAAATGCTAGTAGATGTCAATTTTGCAAACTGGCTCATTGATCAAAGCAAAGCAAATTACAGTTTCCCATAAGGAGACTTGAGAGTGTTAGGGATGATGGTTAGGTCTTCCACATATTCTGTTCCTTAATTCACAGAGCAGTTGAAATGTCACCGTAGACAATTTTGACTAAAAGGGCATTCACATCACAGAGTATGAACTCCTAATTTTATAGTTAGGAAATTGAGGCTCACAGAGGTTAAATGGCTTGCCTAGATGACTTGAAATAAAAAAACACGAAGAAAAATGATATTGGAAATGCATAGTATTTGAAATTAATCAGGGGGAATCACAGGAATGAAACTATGCCTTATTGCAATGTAATATTTTCAGAGCATGCCAGGGAAAGTATATAAAATCTTCCAAGGTTCATACAAAGTAATACAATAAAAGCCAAGGAGATAACAGATAATTGTAATGGTATGTACAAAAGATCTTGGAAGTTTGAAAGCTAATTTATTCTTCATGAAACTTCCCTTGTTAAAAGGAAAGCATGTCACATCAAATGTACAATATCAAATGTATAATTTGTTTTAAAAATTGACCACTTGGCATTGGATAGCCAATGTACATGCACTTCCATTGATAAAATGATTTCTTCTAGTGTCCATGTATTTTTCTTGTTTCTAGTTCTTTGAATAGAGGTGAGGCTTCATTGTGTTTTCCCATCTACTGCGGCATGCCTATTGTTGCATCTCTGAAAACATACATGCAAGTAATGGTATACAGACAGAACAGATTATATTATGTGTGTGTGTGTGTGTGTGTGTGTGTGTGTGTGTGCGTGTGTGTGTGTGTATGTGTGTGTGTGTATGTGTGTGTGTATGTGTGTGTGTGTATGTGTGTGTGTATGTGTGTGTGTATGTGTGTGTGTATGTGTGTGTGTGTATGTGTGTGTTTGTATGTGTGTGTGTCTGAGTGTGTCTGAGTGTGAGTGTGTGTGTATGTGTGAGTGTGTGTGTGTGTGTATGTGTGTGTGTGTGTGTGTGTGTGTGTGTATGCATATATTCATCTAACAAGACTTAGTGAAGAGGCCATGGATTTGAAAGAGATTAGGAGCAGTATATGTGTCGGAAATTTGGAAGGATGACTGGTAGAGAATTGATGTAATTATACAAGGATTTCAAGATGAAGGAACAATTTTTATTAACTACTTTTATAGGTAAAATGTATACTTTCTCTACCAAGGTGTTTTTAAGCACATTGCTTCTTTTAACAGTTTCATGAGTAAATTAGGGCTGACAAGATGGCCTAGTGCATACTTCCTTGAGCCAGATTTGTGGACTCTTCTTTAAACCATAGCTTTCACATAGTAGGAGGAAGGAACTGAATTCCACAAGTTTTCCTGTTCAATCCATACACATGCGATGGCACATGTGAACATATTCATGCACACACTATAAATAAGCGAATTAACAAATAAATAATTACAATTTAACAATAGGTAACAAACATAATGACTTAAATTTATCAGTGCTCATGAGAGAAAAATGGACTATTGGATCAAATACAGTTTTTAGACTTGGAGATCATGTATATATTCTAGAGTTCTTGAGAGTACAGAAAAAAGAATAGAGAGAATACAAATAAAAATCAATATATTACTAAACTTCCATTTAAATATATAGTTAGAGTATACCTTGTACAAGTACAAATATCTTTGAATGAGTACAAGACATTTTTTTTTTCTCTTCAGTCTTTCTTGAAATGCCTAAGGCCTCACACCTGGAAGAAATATTTTTTAAAATAAAAACTGGTTATTTTTAGAAAATAAATCCAAATCTACTCAAAGTTGTTCTGACGCCCCATTTTGAATGATACTGTAGTTTAAAGGAAGCTACCTCATTTGGGCAATGAATCTTTGATATCAGCTGCTCAGCATCCCCATATGTGCAATAGTTTAACTCCCTCAAGGGGAATATATATCCTATGGAAAACTCATGATAATGAGTTTTGTGTCTATACAGAAATCACTAGACATTCCTCATATCACCAACTCTGCCAGAAGCAGATTCTCTTTTCTACCATCCTTTGAGTTTTGTAGCTCATCCCAGGGAGGATGATTTCAGTCACACCTGTCATTCTTAATAGGAAAGCTAACTACCAAATTTTGCATAAACATTTCTCATAGCTTTTCCTTTTATAGCCATTGAAAATGAGTACTTGTGGTTATTATTGTGAGTTCCACTTAACCACTTAAACACACACACACACACACATACACACACAGAGACAGAGACAGAGAGACACAGACACAGAGACACACAGACACAGACACAGAGAGACAGACGGAGACAGAGACAGGATGTTTCATAACATATATGCCAAATTTAAGTGCCAGGTAGAGAGAAACATGAGGAACTTGAGTTCAAGCTTAAAAATCACAGCTTGCAACCAGGCAGTGGTGGCGCACGCCTTTAATCCCAGCACTTAGGAGGCAAAGGCAGGCTGGATTTCTGAGTTCAAGGCCAGTGTGGTCTACAGAGTGAGTTCCAGGACAGCCAGGGCTAAACAGAGAAACCCTGTGTCAAACAAACAAACAAACAAACAAATCACGGCTCACTAAAAGAGAATTGTCCAAGGAAGCTGGTGAAAGGATAGGGACCAGAGAGAGCCCAGGAAAGAAGAATAAGATTTCTTATGCAGATACAAACAAGTACACCACCCCTTTCAACAGAGAATCCAATGATTTGAAATCACCCTCTTTGCCTAGTAAATGGAAAAATCATATTACAATGAGGACTGATTTTACCAATCTAAATTATCTTCTAGAAGAACCGTGTCTAGTCTGGTTTTCAGGGCCCCTACATGTACAGCCTCTTCACGTGTTTTTTCTTATGATAATGAGGTATATTTGGGGTAACATAGTTCTGCAGAGGCACACATACCATATGCCTTTCAATTTTCTTTATGTCTTCCTGCACATTTTCCTTTTAAATTGAAAATATCATCCATAATTTTATATGCATGCTCATTTGCAGGAGTTTATTTTTAGATAAAGAGCAAGAAAATTAATTGTTTAGGCATGTGCTCCTCTTAGCACTCAGAGCATTAATGAGAGGAAGGGTAAAAACCACAGGAGAACAATCTCATCAGACTGCATCCCAGAGGGTATAGCATGATCTAAGTGCTCAGAATCTTGAAAAGGATGCAGATTGCCCAAAGGAGACTGTGTGCTCCCTGACCTCCGCTCCCTCAAAGCTGTGAACAGGAAATGTTTGGCACTGCCTTCCCAACATCAGTAATGACTCCTCAGCTGCCTCCCTGCTGCAGGTAATGGCTCACCCATGCAATTACCTTCCTTTGTCTTCTCAGGGTTCAAGATAAATTATTTCAACCTCTTAGCAGGGGGCATTTGAAGCCGAAGTTATTTTTAGGGAGAAATAAATTTTTCTTATAAGACGCAGAAGTTGTTACTTCTCCGGCAGCTGAGAGAAAAATGAAAGGCACTTCAAGTCTTTTAAAAGCCAAATTCTGATGTTTAGGTGGAGATCAAAGAGAAAATCAGGAAAGGAGGGGAGGTGGGGGATACTCCAGAAGATACAGCACTATCTCCTTTGAAGGGGCTGCTGTTACACTTCTGATCTTTGAATTCAGCAACTTCCTTCTTGAGGATGAATCAAATTTCTTCCAGTTGTCAAGCTAATAACCAGGTAACTAGCAATATGTACCCACCTTACAAAACAAGTGAGCAGGCTCCATTCTTGAACAGAATTAAAGCAGGCACAATTAAGGTCATATTTGTAAACATACTGAAGCCCATTTAAATACTTTCTCCCATTCGCGAACTCAACCTTACACCTGTCAGGAGGTCATGTCTTAATGGCTGCTCCTGTGCTCTCAGGCTTCATGGCGGAGCATTATTGTTAAACATCAATTATGTATCCATTTGTTTGTATGTCTACCAACTGCTAGGAGAGCTTGGAGATATAGTTGTGTTCCTTTGTGCTGCAGCACACATTTTACAAAGGTTAATAAAATAAAAGGTTACCACAGACAGAATGATTTTGAAGGACTTGCCTTTGTACGCTCTTAACAAAGTTTAGTTGTTTAGGTATTTGGCATCAGGATGGTTTCCCTTTTTAAATTTTCATTCATGTGCAGACCAGGCTGTATAACATTTATTTAAATACCTAGGGAAACCCCACTACTGAATTGCATACAAGTAGTGGTTTGCATTAATAGATGTCCCGGTTACCAAGGGTTACCTGAAACATCATAAAAAGAATGCTGCTGTTGCCAAAGGAAAACTAGCCTCTCTTTCTCTCTGGTATGGAGAAGTGGAAAAAAAAAAAAAAAAAACCACTAAAGATGCTAGAGTTTCATCCTAGTAGCAGTTTACTTGTGAGCATGCCCTTATTTCGCTTTATCCAGCCATTTACACTATTAAGTCTTTTAGCACTTAGTTATTAGTCTCAACTACATCATGATTGTTTTAGAAATATATCTTATGAGAAGCAGTAAAGGCTGGAAATCCATCAGATCCTAGTGTCTTGATTACCACAGCACCCAAGAGTTAAGATTTCCAAGTGATGTGCATGAGGTCCAGGATTTTAGGTTACTGTTTTTTCATGTGGGAACATAAGTGGCCATTAGAACCAGGAGATACTATAATGTTTCCTACTTCCCTCTTGAACCTTACGCATTTCTTGCTAATGTGTACATACTGATTTTCTTCTCTATGGTATGTGTAAGACTATCAATACAATACACATAGGTGTGCTTTTCTTTAATATTGGAAATATGCAAAGGAAATGTCATGATTTTAACCTATTTACAAAATATTCAGTGGAAAAGTGATATTTTCCTTATATTTAAAGCATTTCAGCCATTTTTTTTGAGTTTAGCGAATAATTTCAAGTTTAGCGAATGTTATAAAGGGTCTAATTTTTTTTCAATCTGTTAAATCTGTTAAATAGGACTTATTTAGGTGCCAATGAAATTTGATGCCTTACAGGAAACAATATTTTAGAGATTCTTACAAAATACAAATTCAACACTACTGCCTATGTAACAAATTTCCTAAAAACTTAATGATTTTGCCATATAACTTTGACTTCCTCATTAGTGGGGTATAATAGTAATAGCAATTATTATTATAACTATAAGGGCAAAGACAAATTTGTTATTTTCTAATGAAACCTGTCAAGGTCTCTTGGTTATTGTGCATACTTCCAAATCACACTTCATCCCAAAGGATAAGTCTTCCTATTATAGATATTCAGTGTTTTATACTTCTAAGGCAAAGGAAGAGATAGTCCGTTAATGCTTTGCTCATTGATGGTGTTACTGTAATTATAGACCAACCCTATTGTTGGCTATGATGGTGTTACTGTAATTATAGACCAACCCTATTGTTGGCTATGATGGTATTACTGTAATTATAGACAACCCTATTGTTGGCTATGATGGTATTACTGTAATTATAGACAACCCTATTGTTGGCTATGATGGTATTACTGTAATTATAGACAACACTATTGTTGGCTATGATTGTATTACTGTAATTATAGACCAACCCTATTGGTGACTATGATGGTATTACTGTAATTATAGACCAACCCTATTGGTGACTATTATATCAAAGGCCCCACGTTACACCATTTTTGTTTGAGTTTCTGACAATACCAGGTTAATGTGCCTTTTTTAAACCCCCAAAACCCTTTTAAAAATACTAGCTAAGGGGCAAAAGATTTTGCTCAGTAGTTAAGAGCACAGGCTGTTCTTCCAGAAGATGCCACTTTGGTTCCCAGTACTCAAGTGGCTCATAATTTCCAAAAACTCCAGCTACAGAGAATCAGAACCAAACTCCGGTACACAGTTATACATAACCTTCCATAAAAACCACACCCTCCACACACAAACACAAATATAAACAAAACCATCATCTAATAGCCAATGTAGAAGTCTTAGACTTTTCATTGTAAATATGTTATTTTGTATACATTAAATTGCTAGAGAAAATAACTCTTCCACTAACAAGTCAAGATGAAAACCCTTCATTCACTAATTTAGTTTTAGCATTAAGTTGCTTACTGAGAGAAAAATATCAAGAACATTGTAGTGGCTATTATATTTGGGAGAGTCATTAATTCTTGTTCTGAAGCAGTTTGTACTACTACATACTTTTGTTGTGGTAAATGCATTAAGGTATTTATCATAAAAGAATGTAACACACACTGCTATGCTGTATGTGGAGATGTACAACATTGATCTTAAAAACACACAAATAAAATGCTATAAATAAAATATATTTTGACAAAAAATATTCAATAAGCATTGGTAAACCAAACCCATCCTGGCTATGAAAAATTAAGCATCTGACTGTAGAACATTCTTGATTAAAAACCAATGAATCTGTAATTAAAGAAATAAAAAAGAATATGATTAGTTAGAATTTTATATGAAGAAAAAAAGAAAATTTATTTTACGTTATAATGGTTAAAACAGTTCAAATTAATTATAGACATACAAAAGAAACAAAGTACAAAATATCAAACAACTGAAATCTACCTTCCAATCCAGGAAGCTCAATGAATACTGAGCAAGCTAAGTACAAAAAGAAAGAATAACTTGAAAGCATATTACACACTTTGTAAAACCAAAGAGAGAGTATAAGAACATGATCCAAGAGTGCAGTCTGTGTGCTTGTAGGAAACAAGACAAGAGTTTGTTCCTTTAAATACACAGAATTATTTTTGGATTGTGCTTTTGTGCTCCTCCCAAATGTAGTGAATAAGAATGAGTTTCCTTTAGCTTATTCATTGTAACTGGCTACTGTTGTTTGTTTATATGCATGTATGGAAGAATATAGTTTTGCCATGTATGGCTTGTCCTTCTCATTTGACCTTCCTTAACCTTCAGAAAATAATTGTCTAATGTAATGAAAAAAGTTGACTATTGCATGAGACTGCAACGTGTCTCTGTTTTTAGACTGCACTCTCCCAGGTCAAACCTTCAATTAGAGCAGTAAGAGAGAAAGTTTTTAATTCAGCTGTCCACTTTTTATTGGCGAATCATCCCTGAGAGAGGTTACTTCTCCCTCTACTAGGAGTCATTAATTGCCTATAGTTCTTTGCCTAGGGATGGGACCTTATAAAAAAACCCCTCTTGCATATCTATTGATATTGCCATTGTACTGGTTTCGTTTAAGCCTTTTTAAGTAGGAGAGTGTTTCATGGTACACTTTATGGTATTGTGGCTCTTAAAAACCTTTGTACAGCCGGGCGGTGGTGGCGCACGCCTTTAATCCCAGCACTTGGGAGGCAGAGGCAGGTGGATTTCTGAGTTCGAGGCCAGCCTGGTCTACAGAGTGAGTTCCAGGACAGCCAGGGCTATACAGAGAAACCTTGTCTCAAAAAAAAAAAAAAAAAAAAAAAAAAAAAAAAACCTTTGTACAAGCCAGGCGGTGGTGGCGCACGCCTTTAATCCCAGCACTTGGAAAGCAGAGGCAGGCAGATTTCTGAGTTTGAGGCCAGTCTGGTCTACAGAGTGAGTTCCAGGATAGCCAGGGCTATACAGAGAAACCCTGTCATAAAAAAACCTTTGTACCCCCTCCTCTGCAATATGTTCTATGCCAGAGACACAGGAGCTTTTGGAAGCATTGGAGAGGTTTAAGGAAGAAGTTGAAGCAATAATATCTGGGAGGGGCATTCAGGAGAAAGGGAAGGTAAAAGTAATGTAATTGTATTTTAATTAAGAAAATTAGAAGCAGTCTATATAGTAGAGATATCTTCTGCTTTGTTGAAACAGTATTGACCATAACATACATACACATATATGCATATAATACATATATTTCTATATAAATTATAAAATACTTTATTTTTAAAAGACATTTTGAGGAAAACAGAAAGAAATGGGACTGTGGTAATGGACCTCTTCTATTGAGAACATGCTGATTAGTTACAGAGTGCTTCTTTTCAGAAATCCAAGTGTCTCGGTCTCTCTGGGCTCAAGCACTGATCTCCATAAGCTGGGTGGCGTATGGACAACATATTGTTCTCATATTTCTGGAGAAAGGTGGACTTCATACATTGACACATTTGATTGTTGCTGATATTCTGTTCCCTTTTTACTATTTCTATTCACTGTATTTTTTCATGTAAAAAAGAACAATCAAGCTTATAGAAGCCCTTTTCTAATGACACTAATTCAACCCATGACTCTATGGCTCACTGACTATTCACTCTCCAAAGACTCTAGTGCTTGCATCACTGTGTATGATATTACCATTTGAGTGATGAAAAAAAAATGTTCAAAGAGTAGCATCTTTGTCTAAAGTCAAATGAAGTCAAATAACTGACAGGGATTTAAAACATCATCTCAGGGTTGTGTGCAGAGCACCCTCCCCATACACACTCATACAATTAGACACACACAGAACACACACGCATTTATACACACACAGAACACACACGCATTTATACACACACAGAACACACACGCATGTAATTTTCAATACAGAGAAAAAGAACTCTAACAGAAAGAGTTTATGAACATGTCTGTCGTCAGCACATTGGAGCCGCTTTTTATGTCTATGGGGAAAGACACAGGCAGAGACACATTATCAGAATGTGAAGTCCAAAGTGGCTAGGGAGCAAAGTATAGTATGAGGGAATAGATTTCTTCACACAATTGTTCTACCAAGTAGGTGTTTAAAGCATTGAGATAAACAACATGAGAAAACATGCACATGGATAACTCCGTTCAATAAACAATAGAGCAAGGAATATAAAGGAAAAGGCATATTAAATTAGAAGTTTAAAGGTCTGGAAAAAATTAACTGAAAATTTGGAATGCAAATCAGAATTGATGCCTAAAATCTTTTAATAGTATAATTTATATGTCTAAAGATGAGATAATATAGAGTGCCATAAAATAATTGAAACTGGAAAAATAACAGTATAAAATAGGGGAAGAAAATAAAAATTCAACCAGAAATCTTATCCAGCTATAATGCCTATAAAATGCCATGGCACGATAATGCTAGGGGTACAGTAGAGGCATCAATGCTATGTCAGCAGCCAACAGCAGTCTATTTGGGCTTATGACTCATAGAAGAAGAGAGAAATCATGTCTTATCCTGGAATCCAAGCCAAATACCCAGAACTAGTGAAGTCACAGATCTTGAAAGAGAACCTACTTTACTACACCAGCATTGTCCCTTACAGTGTTTTTAGCATTTCTCCTTTGTTATTATAGTTACAGATCAGTGTAAGTCCCCACCCTCATCAAGGAAACTTCTCTTTTTAACAGAAAGAGACCATTACAGAGAACCAAATAAGTGTTTTAAGTAGATAAATAATTCCATGACAAATGAAAATTTAAAGAGAAAATGTTTCAATCACTAATATCAGAAACTGTAATAGAATCATCTAACACATGTAAAAACATGGGGAAAAATGGACATATTTACAAAATTCTTCTGTACCTAAGGGTCAGGAATCATTGTAGAGAACAAAATAATCATAAGAATGTGTTTTCTAGTAACAGCAGAAGCAACACACATTAAGTCTCACTAGTATGACTGAGCTCTAAACAAGAGCTGAGCAAAAATGTCACCAATAAACATGCCAAAGTGGGTTGGAAAAAGCACACAAAACTCATCACTACACAAAGAACTCTAGGCAACTGAGAATAGTTAGAAGCAGGATAGATAGTCTTCCTCAGAGAAGAAGATATCAATCATGTACCGCCAAAAGATCATCCCTGAAAACATATACACAAATAATATTATAAAGACAAAATGGATTATCTTTAGGAATATAAATGGGTTAGTGGTTACCTGATATGGTTGCAGAGAATTAAACCAGGTCAGCTGGAGGGACCATAGCAAGACTGAGGCTTTGATGGTTTTATCGAGAACGAGCAGACTTTGTATACCTTTATCAGAAACAGAATATAATGGCGATTTTCAGTATCAGTACGGTTGTAGTTGCTAGGATACAATGTTTGGAGGCAATACAAAGTACACAAGATTAGTGTCTGAGAACAATTGTCTTGTCATGGTTAACTTCCAAAGGAACATATAGAGAAACACAATATGTCCTGAATGCTCCACTGCCTGAGGGAGTGTGTTGGTCTCTCAGTAAACGAAAGGCTTGTTGTGCATCTGGAATCATGAACTGTGTCCTGAAAAGCATATGACTTATTCATGGAGGGAACTAGGACAGGTCAGCATCATGATTCCCTGCATATACATACATGCACACAATAGCAATTAGAGAAAAAAAAGACAATGAATTTGAAGCAGAATGGGGGAGCATTGATAGAGTTTAAACAGAAGAAAGAAATAAAGAACTACTTTATCTTTAATCTTAAAAGTAGAAAAATTATTTAAGAATTAAAAGAAAATATTACTAACAACTTTAAGCAGGTCAAGTAGTTAACTTAAACAAGATAGAATACTTTATTGAAAATAACTAATGAAAAGAATGTCACTGAAGGAAAGATGGATCATCTAAACAGGATAGGCCTACATTTACTGAACGGAATAAGTCAATAGCATAGCTTCTTCCCATTACAAAATTGACTTAAAATTATCTTTCACTCATTCAAGGTAAACAAATCAGTCTATAACGTTAAGAGAAATAAAGTAAAAGTATGTGTCTATATAACTTTGATCTGTTGACATATTTTCATATATAATAATAAAACAATGCATGTCATTGTATATTGTACAGTATAGGAATTTGAATACATGAAAAAATTCTTACCACTTATAGTACATTTAAAATGAAAAGAGATCCCAGGCCTAGAAGGAAATATCTTTAATATACAAATATATAAAAAACCTTTTATCTACAATCTAGAAGACCTCTTTAAATTAAATAGTATTTGGATAGAATCCACTTGAAAGATGGACCTTAGATCTGAAGAGATATTTAACCATAGAGAATAAATAGATGCATAAGAATAACAACATCTAAAGTAAACTCAGTCATATCTGCTACAACTTGGAAGGAATATAAAACGAAGTACAAGAACAATTCTCATGTTTGAAGAAACTATCACATTACTCTTGCCTCGTTTTCCTAAGTGTTTTCTCCCTAGCACTGAATTCTCACACGAATTCATTCTTGGACTGTGTTATGACAATTGTCTTTTCCACTAAGTCCATGGCCTATCTAGTCTCTTTAGATTCCTGGTTATCTAGGCACTGTCAGACATTAATTCCATATCATGGAGTGGGGTGTAAATCCAATCAGATAGGGCTTGATTAACACATCTGTGCCACAGTTGTACCAGGTTTCATTCAGGCAAGTTACCATTGTAGATCCCAGGTTTGTAGATGGGTAGATTGGCAGTTCCACTTTCTGGTGAAAGATGACTTGTTGGACTTTGTCTTCCTGATATTTAGTGACTTCATTTAGATTTATTTCATATGTACATATTTTAAGAAGCTTTCACTGTAGTATATTTCCATATGATTCCTCAAATTACCCTTGGTATTAGTAGTCCCCTCCTTTATTATATCATTTATGCATCTCTCATCATTTTATATATTATCTATAAGTATTATAAAATATACTTTAATTACTTTATAAGTTTTATATCTGCCTCTTGATGACTCAGTTTATATTTGTAGGAAAAATGCTAAGGAGGATAATGAAATCGATGTCAATTTCATTGTGCATTTCCAGTTTATTTGAGTTTTAAAAACTACTTCATTATAACAGATTTTCAAAAAAGCCCAAATTATGTCACGAAATTCAAGATTTAGAGTAAACAATTATTTAAGCAGAGCTAATAAGTGTGGAGAGCATACACTTACTACTATAACACAGAAATCCTGAACTCCCGAACGAACAGAGGGAAAGAGTACTCTACAGCCCAATTCACCTGTATGCAAAAATAAAGGAACTCTTTTCATCCATGACAAACTAGCTGTGATTATGAACAAAGCAAGGCCATGGCCTAGAGGACAGGACCCTGGATATAAAGAGATGAGGGCCTCTTGGTAAACAGATGGAAGACTATGCTGTTTTGTGAACATTGACACAATAATCCTGTGTCTGTTATCATGGGCTCTGGGAAGACAGGAATCATTACATCTCTCCGCACGGAAGGAATGACCATTGTGAAGACAAAACAAAAGTTTGTCAATGTACGAAAGACTCAGAAATTAAAGGCACACATAGAGAAGTGTTACCAATTGAACACTAGATCTCACAATTATAGTATTTTCACTCCATGTGTAATAAACTAAATTAAAATATTGAAGACTTTTCAAGGTGTAACCTTTCCCAGGAATACCATGAAATAGAAAAAAAATGTAATGACAAATAAACATGCATAAAGGAAGAAATCACAGTTTGTTATTCATGAAGTGTAGTCATTCTTCTGGGGTCAGTTATGTTTGAGAGGAATGACAGAGGTATAGGGAGGTGTGGACTCCTACCGTCACTTTAGGTTTAACTTTAACTGCATAGCTATTTCTCTCTAAAATCTTTATATAGTGTTTGGACTTTATGGGCTGACAAGTTTTCTCATTTTTAAAATCATTTCTATGAAAATTTTGCAAATTGTTTCTTGATAGTCACCCTTGCTCTCATTTCTTTCAGATAAATTTTACCATATATTAACATTTTTGCTTACTAGCCAAATATAGAGATAGTGCTATAAATGTAGACACCTGCCAAGCCTGTTATGCTTTTCCTTTATATTACAGTTTATGGGTAGAATTGCTGCATATCATTTATGAACATGTTTGTACATTATTTTAATTTTTATAGGTTTTATACATATTAGGTGTCAAACCTAATAGCTAAATAGTTAACATATTTTACTGCTGTGTAACTTTTCCTTGAGAGACATGTACAAGTGTCCACCTACTCCATATAGAACATTGATGATGACAAATCAAAATAAATCCCAAATTTTGTTTTATTGATTTAGTCAATTGATTTTATTTTATATTATTTTATTTGTTCTGTTACTTGAAGAAATTTGGGCCAAAAGCAGGTTCTTCTCACAGAAGCAGATGACTCAAATTCAACTACTTCATTGAAAACCCCATCCAAGCCTAGGTGATGATTTCTGAAATCTGAAGCTGTAGAATTCCATGTATGACTCTCAGGCAAATCCATAGGTTGGTCACTTTTCTCCAGTGTAGAAGTCCTTATTGCTTATATTGTTAGAAGTGGCCTGGAGAATCTTATCAGTTTGTGGAATTTCCTGAGATATATGAGTTGTTTATTTCCTGACTTTTAATGAGCCTTCCTCCATGATGAACATTAAATTAAGAGAATATTGCGACATAACATTCATGGATATATTGCCAAAATATTTCAAATTTTCTACTTTAAATATGTAAGAGAACTATAATTAAATATAAACAAAATATAGCTAAAGGAGGAAAATATAATAAAATATAAAAAAATTGCACTTACTTGGAAAGAATGATATATATTATCTCAATTTTTATTCTGCAAATCATAAATCTATATAAACAGGGATTATATAAATCTATATAATTTTTTGTCTTTGTGGAATGCAGGGAAGTAGGAGGAATGAATGCTGGGAACAATGAATTAAAAGAGTAGTTGTAAGGAATACACTCTTTTCAGGTGTTTGTAAAGCATCTATTCTATTTATAAAATACTGTGTTTCAGGACTTCTTACAACTTGGAAGATAGAGAAGTAGGCAAAAATAGATATGCATATTTTTCTACACTAAGCTTATTTTTCATGAAGAAAGAGAACTATATTAGTAAATTTATCAGTTTGTTATCACATGGTGCCCTGGTGGAAAGCTAATCACAATAATGAAGTAGAGAAGAATATTGTGTAGTGTTTCTAACTAGGACAGTTGGAAAGGTGTTGGTTAAGTGATATCTATGTATGCAATGACTAGATGAATGAAGAGAAGCAGCTATATATCTGGGGAGAAATATTTCTAACAGAAACAGTTCAAAGAACCTTTGAAAAGGCCAGCTTTTTGTGTCTGAGGAACAGCAAGAAGCCAGTGAGGTAGAAGAAAAGTGAGCAAGGGCAGATTTCTTTAAAAGGAATGAAAGCAACTCCCAGGAACAGGATCACATAGTAAATCTCTTAAATCATACATGGGGCTTCTAAAAATATTTTTCATCAAGTAATTTTAAGCATACAGAGAAGAAGGTGAACTGAAGCCACAGAGATGCCCTACATATCCACTAACCCATTATCCAAACAAATGTCTACTTTTCCTTATCAATATACCACACAAACTATACATTTTTATGAATGTAGCAATGAAATTCATGATAAGAATTTTAAGTAGCACCTTTTCCTCCTCATTCTCCTTTTTCTTGGAATGTAGTCAATATTTATCATATGTTTTATAGCAGAGTTATAACTACAACTCCAGCAGTCTTTTCTTATTGAGAGGAGAAGCCACTGGAAAAGAAACTTCAGTCAGATAAATGTTGTGGTATCTTATTGGTTTGATCTTGTGTGAGTGTTGGGCAGAAAAACATAATAAAAAAAGAAAACTCAGGAATTTGGAGAAGAGCTACTAGTTACTGGCTACTTGGATTTCAATGCTTGAGTTGGAGAAAATTGGAAATTCTTTATATCATGATATATTCAGGAGGTATAGGAGGCCATTTAGGGAAATACTGCTCTGTAATGGATGTGAACATAGAACTTAGGGAAAATAGTAGAATAGACAGGGCAGATACTAACATTTTGTATCTATATTTATGTGATCTTGAATGCACATATATATTTCAGTGAGTCTGAAATTTGATCTTTGACAGTGATGGGTTGAATGATATTGCCTGGTCACAGGTTATAATTGATGAATTCTGTGGATGGGGAGTGGCTGCTATTTATACCCTTGTAGGCCCATGTATGAGAAGAGTTCCCAGAACATGGAGAGGTTTGCAGAAAGAGGTTAAGTACACTAATAAAAATCAGTTCTAATAGAAGCCTATTCTCACTGTCTAGGCTGAATAACACATAAGTCTTTAAATTAAAAGGACTAGATTTGAAGTTTGAACGCATTCTATGAAAAGCAATTTGCTAATGACCAACCTCTAAAATCTCTAGCTAATTACCATGGACTTATTAGAGCACAAATTGTAGCTTATTCAATGCTTTTAAACAAATGGCTTTAAAAAATGTGATACCAGAATATGTCATTTGTGTGAAATATGCATGAATTAATTTTAGTTTTAAATTTTGGCTTGTGAGTCTTTTTTTTTTCTTTCTTTAAAGGGATCAGACTAGCATAATTAACATACCATTATCGTTTCATCAGCATAGTCATTTATATGATGTTACTCTGACCCTTACCTTCAAATTCTACTGTAGGTTTTAGCTGCCTTTTATATTAGAAATAACCTTTGCTTGCTCTGTCATCTCTCTCTAGTCCCACTTTTCATTTGACCTTTTTTATTGTTTTTCATTTCCTTTGACATATATACCCACAGTCATAGTAATTTCTTATGAAATTTCTTATGTTTCTTGAATTTTCATTCAGTCTTGGCAATAGGCACTTAATTCATCTTAGTTTATCAAATCCTAATAATTTTTATTCCTTTAATGCATGTGTTATACCTCTCATGTTTTTGTTTCATTCACAGGTGGGTTATCCTATGAATATAAAAGGGTAGGCTTATTTTTGTCCTTATACAATTGGGTGATATTAGCCTGATACTCGGGAGAATGAGATGCTCTCAACTTAATAAAAGAGTGCAATGAATGGAAGGGTTGCAGTGCAAATAAGTTGAGTAGTGGTTTTATTCTGTAACCACAGGGAAAAGTGAGATCACAGAGTGGGCATGAGTAATTGAGAGTGTATAAAAACAGTTATCCACCAAAAAATAGGAGGTCATAGCTGCTTTATAAATTAGAACTATTAGCCAAATATTTTACCTCTGTAGAGTTGTTGAAATTCAGTCATTAAATCTAGACACTATTGTGGATGCCAGCAAGTGCTGGATGACAGGAGCTTGATAATAGCTTTCTCCTGAGAGGCTCTGACAGTACCCAACTAACACAGAACTAGAGGCTCACAGACATCCATTGGACTGAGTAAGGGTCCCCAATGAAGGAGCTAGAGAAAGGACCCAAGGAGCTGAATGATTTGCAACCCCTTAGGACGAACATCAATATGAACTAACTAGTACCCTCAGATCTCCCAGGAACTAAAACTCCAACCAAAGAGTACACATGGTAGGACTTATGGATCCAGCAGCATATGTATAGCAGAGGATAGCCAAGTTGGTCATCAATGGGAGGAAAGGCCCTTGGCCCTGTAAAGGTTCTATGCCCCAGTGTAGAGGAATGCCAGGGCCAGTAAGCAGGAAGGGGTGGGGTGGTGAGCAGGGGGAGGGAGGAGGGAACAGGGGTTTGTTTTAGTTTTTGGTTTTGTTTTGTTTTGTTTGGAGGGGAACTTGGGAAAGGAGATATTGTAAATAAAAAAATCTAATAAAAAAATAGAAGGCATATTTTTAGAGAGAAGTAGCAAAAGGGCAGCAGGAATAAAGCGCATATACACACATACAAAAAAAGAAGAGGGTTAGGTAGTTAAAATTGTTCAATGTAATTAAAATTTAAAAATCATAATCCACTTCTTTCTTCATTTTTGAGTAAGGTTTTATCATTTTTTCTATTTATAAGCCTTTATTACCACTAATGCTGGCAAATATCTACACTCTATGCTATTAAAATATTAAAATATATTTACTATCAATATCCCTGAGTTATTATTTATTATGTTTTATCTGAAATGTTCTTAACCCCAATTGGCTAACCCTCATGGGCATGCTTTCTTGACTCCTTGCTCATGGTATCTTTCTCTGCCCTCCACCTCAGGGTTTGGTGAATCTATTTATTATAAAAGATGTACTGGGCTCCTAGGAAGAAGAACCATTACAAATAATAAATACTTTAATTCTACCACAGAGCCTTACGGCACTTACTTTCTAACTTTTTCCTGAAGAAAAGAACTGTTATCGACATTTTGTTGATTTCCCTTAAGGTTGATTGAAAGATCCATAAAGAAATATTCTATTTTATATACTTAATATATTTATATATTATAATATATAATAGCTATATATTATTATATATACTTGAAATATATACAGTAAATACATTCAAGCTGAGTTAACCTTGCTGGAAAATCCTTACAAGCATTAGGGATATGGCTACTGATTTGGTCAGCAAGTTATCTTGCATTCCAATGAAAGATAAAAGTGAACATTAGAAACAGCTGATATTGAGATGAGACCTCCAATACTCATTTAAGTATTTATCCGAAGTTTGTATCAGTGTTCCTTCTTATCAAAGGACCTAGAGTTGCTTGTGTATCTAACACAATTCCATATCGATTAACCACATTAGGATGATCTTGCTGACTGAATGGAGAAAGCAAGAAAAGCCAAGAAGAGCCTGGAAAAGTGAAGTCACGGCTACAGGAGAACATGAAACAGGGTAGAATTTCAGGGGCCGGATAATCAAGTGTAGGGATATTCTATTGTCAGGAGAACATGAAACAGGGCAGAATTTCAGGGGCCGGATAATCAAGTGTAGGGATATTCATTTGTCAGGCATAAGCACAGAGATTGTCTTTAAAACACAAGAAAAATGATGCATCTAGTAACCTCTCCATAAAGAATGAAGTCATGGGGCCAGGTGGTAAATATCTGGTGTGAAAACAGCATGTTCATCACACCTCTCTAGTCCATTCACTCAACCATATGGACAGAAGTTTGGCTCTTCAAGTAGGATGCACAGTAGAGAAGACCTCAGAAGGTCTTGGACAAGGCTGAATGCCTGTACTTCCCCTTTCAGGCTTGTTTTATCTCACCTTGGTACAAGCCAGCAATATCTAAAAAGAAAAATGTCAACTGAGATAATGTGTACATTAGATTGACTGTAGACAAAGTTATAGTACCTCTCTCTCTCTCTGTCTCTCTCTCTCTCTGTCTCTCTCTCTCTCTCTCTCTCTCTCTCTCTCTCTCTCTCTCTCTCTCTCTCTCTCTCTCTCTCTCTCTCTCTCTCTCTCTCTCGGTTTTTCAAGACAGGGTTTCTCTGTATAGCCCTGGCTGTCCTGGACTCACTCTGTAGACCAGGTTGTCCTTGAACTCAGAAATCCGCCTGCCTCTGCCTCCCAAGTGCTGGGATTAAAGGGGTGCACCACCACTGCTGAGCTTCATAGTGCATTTTCTTAAGTAATGATTTATGTGGCTGATTCTAGATCATGTAGGATCCTTGGGATGGTGGTCTTGAGCTGCAGAAGAAAGCAGATTGTGAAACCCATAATGAGCAAGACATTGTTCCATGGCTTCTGATTCAGTTTCTGCCCCTAGGTTCATACCTTGACTTGCACCAGTGT
This sequence comes from Mastomys coucha, assembly GCF_008632895.1. Taxonomy (NCBI): domain Eukaryota; kingdom Metazoa; phylum Chordata; class Mammalia; order Rodentia; family Muridae; genus Mastomys; species Mastomys coucha. The sequence goes on from NW_022196891.1 coordinate 4,326,972, forward strand.
TGGAGTGTGACTTAGAGCTCATAAGATGAAATCTTTTGCTCCTCAAGTTGTTTTTGGCCATAATGTTTTATTATAGCATAATCAAAGCTATGACAACTGTGAATCTCATACATGAAAAACTTTTGTCCATTTAATGATCTTTGTTGGGGTTTGATTTGTGTTTATATAAAAATTAATATGACAGAGAGCTTCTCTCCAGGGAGTGCTCTGAACCCAGATCTCAGGAGGGACTAGCAGGGAGGCTCAGGCCACAGAAGTGGCAGGGTAGTTGAGACAGAATCCTTTCTACCTCCTTCTACAAATAGAAGGGACTGAAGATCCACAACCCTCTCTGCACACCTTTCCCTCAAGCAGAGAGCTTCTCTCCAGGAAGTGCTCTGAACTCAGATCTCAGGAGGGACAGCTGATCCACAGCCCTCTGCACAAGGATCCTACCAAAGTAGAGCTGATCTCCCAGAAGTACTGACACAGGCTTACAGATATAGCCAGAGATAGCATGAACATCTAACACCAGAGATTAACAGGCTAAAGGCAAACTCAAGAATCTTACCAACAGAAACCAAGACTACTTGTCATCATCAGAACCTAGTACTCCCACCACAGCAAGCCCTGGATACCCCATCACACCAGAAAAGCAAGATTTGGACCTAAAATCATATCTCATGATGGTGATAGAGGAATTGAAAAAGGACATAAATAACTCCCTTAAAGAAATAAAGGAGAACAAAGGTAAACAGGTACAAGCCATTTAGGAGGAAACAGAAAAATCCCTTAAAGAATTACAGGAAAGCACAACTAAACAGGTGAAGGAATTGAAAAAAAACATCCAGGACCAAAAAATGGAAGTAGAAACAATTAAGAAATCATAATGAGAGACAACTCTGGAGATAGAAATCCTAAGAAAGAAGTCAGGAATCATAGATGCAAGCATCACCAACAGAATACAAGAGATAGAAGAGAAAATCTCAGATGCAGAAGATACCATAGAAAACATTGACACAACAGTCAAAGAAAACACAAAATGCAAAAAGCTCCTAACCCAAAACATCCAGGAAATTCAGGATACAATGAGAAGATCAAACCTAAGGATAATAGGAAAAAAGAGAGTGAAGACTTCCAACTTAAAGGGCCAGTAAATATCTTCAACAAAATTATAGAAGAAAACTTCCCAAACCTAAAAACAGAGAAGCCCATGAACATACAAGAAGCCTACAGAACTCCTAATAATTTGGACCAGAAAAGAAATTGCTCCCGCCACATAATAGTCAAAACACCAAATGCACAAAACAAAGAAAGAATATTAAAAGCAGTGAGGGAAAAAGGTCATATAAAGGCAGACCTATCAGAATTACATCAGACTTCTCACCAGAGACTATAAAAGCAAGAAGATCCTGGGCTAACGTCATACAGACCTTAAAGAACACAAATGTCAGCCCAGGCTACTATACCCAGCAAAACACTCAATTACCATAGATGGAGAAACCAAAGTATTCCATGACGAAACCAAATTTACACAGTATCTTTCCACAAATTCAGTCCTTCAAAGGATAATAAATGGGAAACTTCAAGACAAGGAGGGAAACTATATCCTAGAAAAAACAAGAAAGTAATCTTCCAACAAAACTAAAAGAAGTTAGCCTCATGAGCAGAATTCCAACTTTAATGACAAAAATAACAGGAAGAAACAATTACTTTTCTTTAATCTATTAATATCAATGGACTCAATTCCCAAATAAAAAGACATAGGCTATCAGACTGGGTATATAAACAGGACCCAACATTTTGTTGCACTCAGGAAGCCCACCTCAGTGACAAATGACAGACACTATCTCACAATAAAAGGACTGAAAAAAATTTTCCAAGCAAATGGTCCCAAGAAACAAGCTGGAGTAGTCATTCTAATATCAAATAAAATTGACATTCATTCTAAACTGATAAAAAAAAACAGGAGGGACACTTCATATTCATCAAGGGTAAGATCTACCAAGATGAACTCTCAATTCTGAATCTCTATGCTCTAAATGCAAGGGCATCTACATTCATAAAAGAAACTTTACTAAAGCTCAAAGCACACATAGCACCACACACAATAATAGTGTTAGACTTTAATACCCCACTCTCTGCAATGGACGGATCATGGAAACAGAAACTAAACAAAGACTATGTAAGACTACCAGAAGTTATGAAACAGATGGATTTAACAGATATCTACAGAACTTTTTATCCTAAAACAAAAGGATATACCTTCTTCTCAGCTCCACATGATAGCTTCTCCAAAATTGACCATATAATTGGTCACAAATCAGGCCTCTACACACACAAGAAGATTTAAATAACTCCTTGTATCCTATCAGATCACCATGGACTAAGGCTGCTCCTCAATAACAAAATAAACAATAGAAAGCCCACATACATGTGGAAGTTTAACAATACTCTCCTGAATGATAACCTGGTCAAGGAAGAAATAAAGAAAGAAATTAAAGACTTTCTAGAGTTTAATGAAAATGAAGCCACAACATACCCAAACTCATGGGACACAAAGAAAGCAGTCCTAAGAGGAAAACTCATAGCTCTGAATGCCTCAAAAAAGAAACTTCAGAGAGCTTACACTAGCAATTTGACAACCTCTGAAAGCTCTAGAACAAAAAGAAGCAAATTTACCCAAAGAGGAGTCAAAGGCAGGAAATAATCAAACTCAGGGCTGAAATCAACCAAATGGAAACAAAAAGAACTCTACAAAGAATCAACCAAACTAGGAGCTGGTTCTTTGAGAAAATCAAGAAAATAGATAAACCCTTAGCCAGACTAACTAGAGGGCACAGAGACAATATCCTAATTCACAAGATCAGATATGAAAAAAGAGAAATAAAAACAGACACTTAGGAAATCCAAAAAATCATCAGATCCTACTAAAAAAGCCTATACTCAACAAAACTGGAAAACCTGGATGAAATGGACAATGTTCTAGACAGATACCAGGTACCAATGTTAAATCAGGATCATATAAATGATCTAAACAGTCCCATATCCACTAATGAAATAAAAAGTCATTTACAGTCTCCCAACCAAAAAAAAGACCAGGACCAGATGGGTTTAGGGCAGAGTTTTATGAGACCTTCAAAGAAGACCTAATACCAATACTCCTCAAACTATTCCACAAAATAGAAACAGAATTTAATCTACACAATTCATTCTATGAAGCTACAATTACTCTGATACCTAAACCATACAAAGACCTAACAAAGAAGAAAACTTCAGACAAATTTCCCTTATGAATATCGATGCAAAAATACTCAATAAAATTTTTGCAAACCGAATCCAAGAACTCATCAAAACGATCATCCATCATAATCAAGTAGGCTTCATCCCAGGGATGCAGGGGTGGTTTAATATATAGAAATCCATCAATGTAATCTACAACATAAACAAGCTCAAAGTAAAAAAACATATGATCATCTCATTAGATGCTGAGAAAGAATTTGACAAAATCCAGCACCCCTTCATGATAAAAGTCTTGGAAAGATCAGGAATTCAGGAAAGATCAGGCCCATACTTAAACATAGTAAAAGCAATATGCAGAAAACCAGTAGCCAACATCAAACTAAACGGAGAGAAACTTGAAGCAATCCCACTAAAATCAGGGACTAGACAAGGCTGCCCACTCTCTCCCTACCTATTCAATATTGTACTTGAAGTCCTAGGCAGAGCAATTAGACAACAAAAGGACATCAAAGGGATACAAATTGGAAAGGAAGAAATCAAATTATCAATATTTGCAGATGATATGATAGTATACTTAAGAGACCACAAAAATTTTACCAGAGAACTTCTAAACCTGTTAAACAACTTCAGCAAAATAGCTGGACACAAAATTAACTCAAGTAAATCAGTGGAGTGGCCTTCCTCTACACAAAGGATAAACAGGCTGAGAAAGAAATTAGAAACAATACCCTTTACAATAGTCACAAATAATATAAAATACCTTGTTGTGACTCTAACTAAGCACATAAAAGATCTGTATGACAAGAACTTCAAGTCTCTGAAGAAGGAAATCGGAGATCTCAGAAGAGGGAAAGATCTCCCATGCTCATGGATTGGCAGTAAAAATGGCCATCTTGCCAAAATCAATCTACAGATTCAATGCAATCCTTGTCAAAATTCCAACTCAATTTTTCAAAGACTTGGAAAGAGCAATTTGCAAATTCATCTGGAATAACAAAAAAGCTAGGATAGTGAAATTATTTCCAATAATTTTCAACTTGGCTTCCTGTCCTTTTGTTCTCTAACTCTGTGTTTCAGGTCCCTTTCTCACTTCAGCCGAGAGAAAACCCAGTTCAGTTCTTTTGTTACTGAAATCACCATCCTGGACCTTAGGCGGTACTGCAGAGCAATTGTGATAAAAACTGCATGGTATTGGTACACTGACAGGCAGGTAGATAAATGGAATAGAATTGAAGACCCAGAAATGAACCCACACACCTATGGTCACTTGGTCTTTGACAAAGGAGCTAAGACTAAACCATCAATCAAAGAGCTCACATGGTGGGACTCATGGCTCCAGCAGCATATGTATATCAGAGGATGGCCTAGTCGGTCATAAATGGGAGGAGTAGCCCTTGGTCCTGTGAAGGTTCTATACCACAATGTAGGGGAATGCCAGGGCCAGCAAGTGGTTAAGGGTGGGTTGGTGAGCAGGGGGAGGGTGGAGAAAACAGGGTTTGTTTTTTGTTTTTGTTTTAGACATTTTTTGGAAGGGGTAACCAGGAGAGGAGATATCATTTGAAATGTAAGTAAAGAAAATATATAATAATAAAAAAAAAGAATTCCCAAGCCGATTACAGGTCCCTCCCAAAAGTTGTTTTTTGATGGGTTAATAAAGACCCAGCTTCCAATTATTGGGCAGGCTGAAAAAAGCAGGACTTTTAGGATTCCTGGACAAGAAATGCAATGTGGGAGATGAAGGCATTAAATAATGGAAGAAACATAGGACAGACCACTCTGGGAGGAGCAGGAGGGTGAGACAGCTGAAATGTAGGTGCAAACATAAAGTTACTCCATGGGAGGGCTTCCCAGAAGGAAACAGGGCAGCAAAGATAAGAAAGGGTTAACTCATAATACCAGAGGGGAGTGTGTGCTAGCTGCTTCACTCAGTATAACTTTAGTTTCGGTTTTTGTTGTTGGTGGTGGTCATTTTTGTTTTTGTTGTTATTGTTGTTTTTAGTTCCATCCATTTACCTGGAAAGCTCATGATTTCGCGGTTTGCATATGAGCAGCATTACATCGTGTGTTTACCTGTTACACATCCATTACCCATTCATCAGCTGAAAACACTTAGGTTGTCTCCATTTCCTAGCTTTTGTGAACAGAGCAGCAGTGAACACGCTGGGCGAGAATCTCTGAAGCAAGATGTCCGGTCCATTGAGCATGTGCCGAGAAGTTACCTAGTGGGGTGTTTCAGTAGATTTGTTTTTACCTTGTTGAGAATTCTTCATACTAATCTCCTTACTGTCCCTTTTTCCTATATGCTTCCGATAGTTGTTGTTTGTCTTGTTGAACTTTGTAATTTTAAGTGGAGTATTGTAAAATCTCAAAGAAGTTTTGATTTGCTTTGCCCTAATTACTGAGTTCGAGGCCAAGGAATATTTTCTGAGATATATTTTGGCCTTTTTCTCTTTTTGATTTTAATATTCTGTCAGGTTCTAGGTGTTTTAAAGCCAATCAGTTGTAGCTGTCCCATATCTGAAACAGATCTGCTCTTATGAAAATTACAAATTTTTGTAGCAACAATGAAAAAAATACTGAAATATAAATCCATTAAAAACCATATTCTTTGTATTTGGGTCTGATACATGATGTTTGGTTCTGACATGAGTGTTCAGTCAAACATGCATTTCTCAGTCTTGAGTTTATGTACATGGAATCAAAGACATATTGATAGGAACGCAAGTAGATCATGAAATATCTACAAGTTATTTTTCTGATTAATTTGTTATTTCTTTCAGCTAGGTTACCCCTCTATTTCACTTTACTCTTCTACTTCCTTTTAGTTTATATTTGAGAGGGTGTTTTACACTGTAGCACAGACTAACCTCTAATTCAGAATGTACCTGCTTTGGCCTCCTGGATTTTGGGATTGCAGCATTTGCCACTGTAGTGTGTAGTTCAAAAAAAAATTCAAATTAAATTGGTCAATGGTGGTCTTGCCAACCCTGTGTCCAGCTTGCACTTTCCTGGCCATCCACCCCCTGTGGCTAGCTTGGATTCCCTTAGCCCCATAAAATGATAACACTAGAGATTCATAATATAACAGCCAAATTTATAATGGTAAAGCTCCAACCTCAAAATGCCCACACAAAAGACACAAACAATTGGTATAAATACAAGCTTGATGCCTAGGTTGGGCAAATGGATCTTACATTACTTATTGCCCATCTACTAAACTCCTAGCTACTTGCAGTGTGTCTAGTCCATGTGGTTCTGGTTCATCTTCTTTTTCCTCCAGCTTCTCTATGTCCTCCGTCCTCCATCTTGTCTCTCCATCTCTATCTCTTCTTCATCTCTCTCTAAAACTTTCAGCTTCACTTTTTCCTGCCCAGTCACAGGCTCTAGCATTTTTTTTTGACCAATTAAAATTTCACCTGACCTTAAGTATGGGCACCCTCGTGAGGGAACAGAAAATTCAAACAGCAGTCCACAGCAGCCATAAGGTAACTACTGTCTTACCTGATGACACATGACACAACCATCTTTAACTCTTCTGAAGCCAACCATGCCTATTGTTCAATGTTTCATTGAAGGACCTTTTGCTACATTTTGCAGACTGAAATACAAAAATTAGTATATGTATACAAATAATTTTTATTGAAAAATAGACAAGCTATTTAAGATAATAAAAATACTTAAACAAAAATACTCATCATATGACAATGAATATATCACATTAGGATACCTGGAATTGTGAACTGCTATAGCGAGGTCAGGAAAAGAGTATATATAACTTTAAAAGCATTCAAGTTTAAAATATAAAAGCAAATTTTAAACATCAAAATACAAAGCAAAATTGTTTTACCAAGGCATGTTGTCATTCACATTTTTGTGTACTCAACATTCTTCTGCTCCTAAAGAGCCCTTTGTTCCAACAATTAAGTTCGTAGTGGCTGAGATGCTCGCCAGGCCCAGGCAGTTTTTATACATTTTCCAGATGAATAAGTGTGGTTCAAGGCAATAGCGCTTTCCCTCCTGACTCACCAACAGCTTCTCATCTGATTTCCATAGCTTCCTACAGAGTTTTACTTGTTATTTTGTTTGGAATTTCCATACACAAATTTTTCATTCTCTCACTCTAATCCCAGTGACATTTAAAATTCTCATTTATCTGTATTGAATTTCTAATTCAGATATAGGTTCTAAAGTAAAAAACATAATTTAAATAATACTTTTAAGGAATAGCAGCTGTTTTACTAGTTATCATGTACCTTGGGAATTGGAGGCTTAAGATGTGAGCTTTAAGAAAACTCATTTATTAAGAGAAAGTAATATTGTTATTCTGTTAATCAGATTGTATAAAAACTGTAAATGAATTTTACCAGTGTTTTAAGAGCTAAATCTTCATGATGTATACCCAGCAGATCACACATTTTCTACTAGGATTCCACTAGCGTCATGTGAACACATTAGATGTGAGGTGATCTGTTGATTGGTTAAAAATAAAAAGCAATGCACCTTGCACAAGTGTGTAATGCTAAAATTAAGAGATCAAGTTTATTATTCTATCTTTTGTCACTTTTCTAAACCCAGCAGACCTAACTAGTAAGTATCTCTCATCACTGCATATGAGTTTCTCTTCAATTTATGTCTTCTCAATGGGAAAAATTCAAGGTAAAAGTCATTCTTAATTTAAGCAGATTAGCTAATACTTGTAGACTACAGAGATAAGTTAGAATGTTTCAACCAAAAAGCGAAGTTAACTTTGTCATAAAAGCAATGACTAGAATACAGCTGTAACTTTTTAGGTTCCTTCACCTCAAAATCATGTCTGACAAGGAGATAAAGCTACCAAGATGTCTTCACTTTCCTTTGGTCATTTCACAGATAACTTCTTGTATACTTGGGCTCAGTTTTCATTAATTGACCATAAGTGTTACATTCTGCTATGAATGAAAAAATATTGTGAAATAGAATTAGAAAAATCCTATTACTTTCACTCCCAGATTGTACACATACACACACACACACACACACACACACAAAACCACAGACTCTAAAAGTATATTCAGAACTAATAATCTGTTTGGCAAAATTCTAAATACTTCACTCATACTGGGTCCTGACTTTTCATAAAGCCATGTGTTGAGCACAAGGCCAATACTAAGCTTTCCGGTTAAGGAAAATGAGAAACAAACATTAGGTAAATTCTCCAAATTCACAAGGAAAGGATTCAGAAGCTCCCAAGATTGAACTGGGGATATGCAACCTTAAGAGAACACCTCATGTAACCAATGTAGTCATATCGGGAACAGGAGAGATGACCAGAAAAACATGAGAATGAGTGGAGATCTGCAACTGACAAGGGTAGGGAGGTCAGGAGGTGGGGAGGGGGCATCTCCAGGAAAAGACAGAGTCTTTGAATTAGGGAAGTTCCCAAGAATCAATGTAGGTGACTTTAGGTGTAACTCACAGCATTGATATGGAACCTGAAGTGGTGACCTCATATAGCTAGACAGGAATACCAGTGGAGTGATAGAGACACCAAAACACCCACAAAACTTTTGAACCAAAATTTATCCTGTCTGCAAGAAATGCAGGGACAGGGGATAGAGCAGAGTCTGAAGGAATGGCCAAACAATAACCATTCCAACTTGAGATTCATCCCATAAGCAAACACCAATCCCTGACACTATTAATAATACTCTGTTATGTTTGCAGATAGGATTTTAGCATGGCTCTCCCATGAGAGGCTCCATGCTGCAGCAGACTCAGACAGACACAGACAGACACAGCCAAATGGTAGATAGAACTTGGAGATTCTAATGGAAAAACAAGAGGAAAAATTGAGTGCCCCAAAGGGGATAACTCCACAGGAAGACCAACAAAATCAACTAACCTGGCTTCTTGGGGCTCTCAGAGACTGAACCACCAAAGAACATTCTTGTGCTTGACTTAGGCCTCTCTGCACATATGTAGTAGATATTCAGCTAGGTCTTTATGTGAGTACTGAACAACTAGAGCTGAGGCTCTCGCAAGAGATGTTGCCTGTATATGGGATATATTCTTTGAGTTGGGCTTGCTTGACTGGCTTCAGTAGGAGAAGATATGCCTCATCTCGCAGAGACTTGATGTATCAGGGGAAGAGGACACCCAGGATGCCCACACTTTCTCAGAGGAGAAGGGGAAGAATGAGGCAAAGGATTGAGGGAGGGGGTGACTGGGAGGGTACAGTTACTGGGATGAGTAAAGTGAATGAGTAAAAAATAAAATAAAATAAAAACAAAAAACATTGTAATGTATAAACACATAATATAAAACATATGAGATGTATTAACAGTAAAAAATCCATAAACAAATGAAGCTTAATTTTTTGGCTTAATTTTTTTTGTGATCTAGATAATATTACTTTAAGTCAGCTCTAACTTACGTGGAGAGCAAGTTCTGTAAGCAAAGGGCTTTACTTTAAAAACAAAGCATCTTAATTTAACTCAATTTACAAAGGAGTGGATGCTGTCAATCTAATGGAATGGTACCTTGTCTGGGAGAAGTTAAAAGCAAAACATCCGATGTAAAAGAGGAGAATTTATATCAGTAGTATACATAGCTGTTATATTGACCTCTTTGGAGGAAGAGATGATAACAATTTTAACCTTTTTTTTCTCCCCAAACCTGTCTATCTTAAACCCTAATCCATTAGCAATGAAGATGTTCGTATTTGTCAATGACTGGGAAGAGAATGAAGAGAACATAGATTTTTCTCATTTCTTTTAAGTGGTAAGACACAAATATTGAGACTACAGGGATTAAAGCGGATAGGTTTCCAGTACTGTCCTGTGTGTCTATGTTTTTAAAGCAGCCAAAGTGGTTGAGCTAGAGCAGGAAGGACTGATCTTTTGAAGAGGAATCTCTTGGCAACACACCCTGTGCCTTCATGCCCGCTGCTTCGCTCTGAGTCACTAATGTTTTCTGCCCCCTCAGTGCAATGGGATGACTATCTGGGAAAAGCCAAGTTCTTCCTTGGAAGAACTAAAGCAGAAACTGATGCTGAGTATGGAGAGCACTTTTCACAAAAGCAGCAGGAAACAACATGTAACACCTTTTCCTTCTTTATTTGAAAAGTTAGAAATGTTAAAAGTTCATACTTGTTTTCCTCATTACCCACAATTGGTCATTCTTATTGCATAATATTGTTTTATTTCTTGCTTTGATGCAATATTCTGCAAACATTTCTGCAAAATTCTCAGATCGATATTATATAGATTTGACCCCCCCTCTTCCATAAGTACAATATTGAATAAATTTCTCTCTATGTATCAAAATCAATGCTGTTCTAAAATCGAGACAAAACAAGATAAAGACTGAAGCACTTGAAGGCAAGGCCTGCCAATGGTTTCTGTGCTGTGCATGCTGCTACACCATGTGTGTACTCTAAATCCCATGGCTCTGTGCTGCGGCAGACAGATTGTGGCAGACTGAATTGGAGGGTGCTTACATCAGGGCCATCAGTTTTGATGTAGATTGGTAATTGCCCAGCATGCTGTCTTGAAACTTGTCTCAAGCTGTTTATATTCGTTTTTACTAATTCTGCCCAATGTTTTCATATCTTAAATTGCAATTAACAGTGGAGAGGCTGTGAAAATATCAAACTACTTTTTGAGCTATTAAATTGATTTATATCTTCTTTATTTTTTAACCATCATTAAAACCAAGGGGAAGAGAATCTATATATGTTGGGTTGGAACATGCTCCGGGGTCCCTACTGCAACCAGAGAGATTCATATTTTCTCATTCTTATTAGGAGCTCTATAATTCATGATGAGTCTGGAATTGAGATTAGTCTTTTAATTCATTCATTCATTAGTTATCCAATGTATACTTGTTAATATTTTCAGTAAATATGTCACTAGAGAGCTAAGGTTACCAAATGAAGTATGAACAATCCCATTTTCTCTTTGAGTTTTTGATGTTTTGAAGTGATTTATAAGCAAGGGAAGAAGAAGAAAAAACTTGTAGAGGTACTTCAAGCACTTTAAAAATGCTAAGATTGGAGTTTCTGAGACTGGAGCAGCCAGCCCGGAGGCGCCTTAGGCCAGAGACTCGGGCGGGATTCGCCATTTTCTCTCAGGTGAGTTTCTGAGACTGGAGCAGCCAGCCCGAAGGCGCCTTAGGTCAGAGACTTGGGCGGGATTTGCCATTTTCTCTCGGGTGAGTTTCTGAGACTGGAGCAGCCAGCCCGGAGGCTCCTTAGGCCAGAGACCCGGGCGGGATTTGCCATTTTCTCTCGGGTGAGTTTCTGAGACCTGAGCAGCC
>NW_022196891.1:4344340-4348670 GCF_008632895.1 Mastomys coucha
TTTTGTTTGTTTTTTTGTTTTTTGGAGGGGAAACTGGGAATGGAGAAATTTACATATAAATAAAGAAATAAAAAAATGCTAAGATTTCATATATATTATATATATTATTAAAGAAATTAAATCAATGTAAGGATATCATGAATTTGAGACAGTATAAGCAGGAGTACTTGGGAAACAAGAAAAGAGCAGAAGAAAGGGAGAAATTGATATAATTATATTATAATTAAATCATATTAACAATAAAAAATATTATATTGTATAATTGCAACCAATTATTCTCTAACAAATTTCAGTTAATACCAATGAGCATTAAGTAATAGTAATAATATAAGTCATCACAGCCTGTAAAAAATTCTTGAGGAATTCTTATATACATATATATATATATATATGTATATATATATTTCCATATCTGGAATAATAAATTTCTTCTACTTCTGCATTTGATCATCCTTCACCAAACTTTTCAAATTTGTGCACAAATATTCCTGGCTCTCTGAGTCTTCTTGAAAAATAATCAAACATTTTTTTTTCTTTTTCAAATTTCAATGTGACATGTTAGAGTAAATGCTGTTAGGACAATGCTTTTCTTGGAGTCTTTGATATTGGTATAATGTGAGAAATTAATAGACACATAAAGCTTGGACACTTCCTTGTAGATATTAAAAAGGAATCCCAGACCATGATCTAATAATCAACTCCTGTTAAACCTTGTAGGAATTTCAAGAAAACCTAAGAAAAGCTGCCATATTATATCAGAATGTCAAATGCATCTGTTCTACCAAGATGCAATGCACTTGAATATATAAATAATGACTAGTCATCTTGAAAAAATGAACTATTGAGTACAAATCAAAAATCTTTTGAAAAATAAAGGTATATTTTAGGGGAAATATAATAAAAACTAATAAGCTTTACTCTCTTAGATAATATTCAGTTTTTAAAAGAAATCTCAGTCTATTACTCATACATTCTAAAGAGATATATAAATCAGGGAGATATATAACCCAAAACCCACTACTAATGGGTTTTTTTTTTTTTTTGCAGTTATTACAAGTTTATTTTATACTGGTGAGTCACCATGTTAATGATCTGTAGCAAAACAATGAGTGAGGAGAGTGTTCCCGGGACCAGTGACTGTCCGGACACTTCAGAGAGACAGAGGAGGATGGCCACAGAGGCAGGAAATGAGAGCTCAAGTGGAAAGCAGCCTCAGGAGTGGGGGCAGAGAGTTAGGGCCATATGCTAGCCAAGAGGTTCCGTGTTAGGGCCATATGCGAGCCGAGAGGTTCCGTGTGTAAGAAGGCTTTAGGCAGTGGACAAAGTAGAAGCTCCAGTGAGAACAGGGTTCCAGGTGGGTTCCAGTGCTGGATTTTTCTCCCATTTTCAGACATCTTGAACCCACCAAAGGGGCTCTGGGCACTTAAGGCATTGTAACAATTGATCCAAACTGTCCCAGCTTGCATTGCAGAGGACACCATGAGAGCCTTGTTGATGTCATTAGTGAAGATAGCTGCTACAAGTCCAAAGTCTGAGTTATTGGCTCTTGGATAAATTATTTCTATCTTCTACAGGCAAAAGTATGAACATGGTATATAAACAGGCATGCAGGCAAAATTGGAGCTAGAGTTACAAGTGGTTCTGAGCACCCTGACTTGGGTACTTGGAACCAAACTTGATCCTCTGAATGAATAACAAACACTTATAACCATTGAGCTGTCTCTCCAGACCCTGGTTACTTTTCAGTAGAGAATATATACCTTCCCTTTTAATGTTGAAGGGATACAAGGAAAGACAGCTAAAGTTAATGAGTGTTTGAGGAAAATATGGAACGCTAAGACAATAGAAACTTCCTAAACCATGTATGTGAAGAATATCTAAATGAAATCATCAAGTAATGGGTGAGACAGAGTCCCTCTTAGCACAAATGAAGCTTCCAGTACTGGGATGGGTTATATCTTAATTGATTTGTTGACCTAAGAGGCCCACCAGGAGTCCTGAAAGAATTTAGGCTATTGCCAAGCCTATAAGTTGCTCTCCAGATACTTACAACCAGACCCACTTTGAAGACAATACCCATATAATTCATTGAACATGGAGATATCCACCAGGTTCCTACATAGAGCCCTCACCCCTATACTCCAGTGTCTTTGATATAGGAATGTGCTCTGTATGCTCTCAAGAGTGAAACATAGACACTGAGCCAAACACAAATAGTTATCTACAATGGTGTACTGCCTGCAAGATACATTCATGTAATAGTGGCAAAAAACTTGTGGGATACTCCTCTGGTGCTAAAAATTCTTGCACCCCTGCATCTGCAGGATTTCCTGAATTGCTCCTAGTATTTGGGTGTCGGTCTCTGCATCATTTAATTTAGTAGATGGATGAAGTTTCTTATGTAGTAAGTAATTATTAAAAATCCCAGCACGGGGTTTCTCCCTGCCTTAGACACACACACAGTCTTAGTTCTTGGATGAAAGACATACACACAGTTTTTATATTTTAATATGCTTAAAGATCACAATAGCTGGGCAACTGTCTACCTTTCATGTGGTTTGAATCCATTTTCCTATCTATATCATCAGATTATTACTTACTCTTTACTATGCTTCATCTAGGATGCTCTTAACTCCAACTGACTAGCCCAAATGGCCAAGTTTTCTTTACTCATATCCTATATCATCTCTCTCTATCCCTTCTGAACGTTCTTCTTCTTCCATGGTGGTTTACTCTCTCTCCTCTCATCCAAAGCCATGAAAACTCAACCCTACCTGTCTCTCTTCTGCCCAGTTAGTGGCTGCCAATCTTTATTCACCAATCAGAATTAAATTGGAGGCAGGATTCCAGTGGGTAGTGTAGACACCAGGTCTTGGGGGCCTGCACTTAGCATTACAATAGACAGTAAAAGATAAACCTCCATAATCTCTGATGACAATTGTTTAAGAACCAATCATGTTTGTCTTTCTGGTTCTGGGTTACTTCACACAGGATGGTTTTAGTTCGTTTTGTTTTTGTTCCTTTTGTAGTTCCATTCATTAGCTTGCACATTTCATGATGTCCTTGTTTTTAACTGCTGAGTAGTATTCCATTGTGTAAATGAACCACATTTTCTTTATGCATTCTTCATTTGAGGAGCATCTGGGTTGTTTATATTTTATGTTTATTTTGGATAAAGCTGCTATGATCATAGTTGAACAACTGTCCTTAAGGGATGGCAGAGCATCTTGGATATATGCCCAGAAGCAGTTTACTTAGAACTTGAAGTATTGAGAATTAATCCCACTTTTCTGAGAAATTGTCAAATTGCTTTTCAGGTTTATGAGGTTCCACTTATTAATTATTTATCTTACTGCCTTCCCTATTGATGTTCTGTTTAGAACTTTGGCTCCTGTGCCAATGCATTCAAGGTTAGACTCCAGTTTCTCTTCTGTCACGTTCAGTTTATCTGAATTTATGTTGAGGTCTTTGATCCACTTGGACCTGAGTTTTATGCAGGGTGATAGATATAGATCTATTTGCACTCTTCTACATGCTGATGTCCACTTAGAACTGCACTACTTGTTGAAAATTATTTTTTCCAATTGTATAATTTCGAGTTATTTGTCAAAAATCAGATGTCTATCAATGAGTAGATTTATATCCAGGCCTTCTACTTGATTCCCGTGATCCATCTGTCTATTTTTATGCCAATATAATACAATATTTATTACTATAGCTCTGTAGTAGGGATTGAAATCAGGGATGATGATACCTCTGTAAGTTATTTTATTTTACTGAATTGTTTAGGACACCACATGAAAACCCGCAGAATCAACCAGTCTAGGCTCAGAGGCATTCACAGAGACCAAAGCAACAACCAGGGAGCCTTCATGGGTCCGACCTAAGACCTCTACATATATGTTACAGTAGTGTACCTTGGTCTTTTTTTTGTGGGACTCCTACTACTCAGAAAAGAGGCTACATCTCACTCTTTTGTTTACCTTTGACATCCTTTTCCTTATTCTAATTTGACTAATATTATTGCAACTTAATATGCCATGGTTGGTTGAAATATATTGGAAGCCTCCCCCTTTCTGAAGAGAACCAGAGGAGTGTATGGGGCTTGAGGTATGGAAGAGGTACAGGAAAGATAAGATGGAGGGGAAACTGCTGCGGACTGGGGTTTCTCACGGGGTCCCTTATTCCGCGGGACGATGGGTTCTGGCCAGGTGGGCACGGGATTCGGCTTTGACAAACAGACTAGACGCCAGTGTGTAAGGTCTGAGTGTATTTCTTTTAAAAATGACATGAGGCTTTTACAATCATTGCAAAAGAGAAATAAAAAATC
>NW_022196891.1:4349163-4368153 GCF_008632895.1 Mastomys coucha
AGGAAGTTGGAACATTGGTGAAAGTCAGAAAGCAATGTCTGAATTTTCTCTTGTTAGCTGTAAGAAAAATGATATCTTAGTGAGTTCCTAGCACACTAGTAAGAGGACATATCTGGGCCACCTCTGAGTTTGGGGTGCCAGGCGACAATGCGGAGGCAGGAGACTCACTTTCCTTGAAGTTTACACTTCAGATACCGCCTTCACGCAAAGTGTCTGTGTCAGGAAACTAAGGCCAGGATGTTCTATATGAAAAGAATAAACTACAACAACAACCTTGTGGGAGAAACCAACTAATAGCTTATTTGACTGAAGGCCCCCTCTGTGAGATTGAACCTTGGGCAACCAAGAACTTGAGACTAGAAAGTGTAGAAACCTAGGATAAAACCAAAAAATACTGACCCAAAAAGAAAAAAAGAAAGAAAGAAAAGAAATGTAATGATAAAATGACTTCTTATCAAATTCAGCTATACTCCTAGATTAGTACTTTTTCAGTTATCAGCACTGAAGTTTTCTTCTGCAGCATAATTGGGAACAAATGTATCCACAGTCAAATACTACACAGTGAAAGAGAGGCCTTTGAAGATACCAGCCTAGATGGGACATCTCCATCAAAACCTTCCCTCGGGGCTTAGGGCACCCCATGGAAGGGAAGAAAGAAAGCATGCAAGAGCCAGAGGACAACACCAAGAAACAAAGCAAAACTCATGAGCTCACAGACATTGAGACCAGATGTATAGGAGGTCTACTAGGTCCTCTTATGGCTTCCAGCAAAGTGTTTTTATGGGAATCCTGAGTGTGTGAACAAGTGTGTCTCTGATTTGTGTGCCTTCTCCTGGGCACTTTTCCTTCTGTTGGGTTGTCTTGCCTACCTTTTATAGTTGTGATAACTTGAGATAGTTTTGTTTTATCTTATTATATTGTATTTTATTATAGTTTTTAAAAGTGAGTAAATGAACAAAAATGCTAGCCACTAGGGTAAATGTTAGCTACTTCACTGTTACTTATACCTAATTCGGGTACAGAAACCAGTTTTCTCCAATAGAATGACACTGGGTGAATTACTAATCACTACAAGATGGGTTGCATGTTCAGGAGTATTTGACCAGCATATAGTGGATTCCATAGTTTTCGTATGTGGCATTCTTTTGTTTACAGTTTGATGAATTTGGAGGGGGGGATATTAATGGTATTTTATTTTGTTGGCTTGGTTTTTGAAGTTGTAATTTATTGTATTGGATTTTTGTTTGTTTAAGAAAGAACTTAAAATTTGGTTGTAGAAAGGTGGAGCAGATCTAGAAGCACTTGGGGAAGAGGAAAAAATATGAAAAAAATATATTTAAATTTAAAATTTGTTTTAAATAATAAGAAAATATTTCTTATTCTGAATTCTGTGATTTTGACAACCATACCATGTAGGAAGTATTTCAGGAATCATTCTAATATTACAAACAGACAGTGATAGGAGCAATTAGCAACAGAAAAACAGAAGCCTCTGAATGGTGTGAGTGGGAAGGCTAGACCACTAATATTAAAATCATGCTATGTGGTACTTCAGGAAAATCCAAGTGGCTCTAATTTTTCTAGATGACAATAACATAGTAGACAGAATAGAAGTCTTTCTTTGAAATGTTCTCAGGCTTTCATCATTGAAAAAATTAAAATAAAGTTTTTTCCTACTTCCGTTATCTTTGAGGTTGAAATGGTATAATTGCCTACTCTTTACTCTTTCAAATTCATGCCTCCATTTTTTGTTTCATTAATTGTGGTTTCATGCACATATGTAATTCCATGACAACTGTCTTACCCTCTTGGGGAAATTGCCTATAGATAAGAATCATAGTCAAGCTGAACCTAATGTTGTTAAGTACGGTAGTTTGAGTGAAAATAAACCACAGTCTCACAGGCACTGGTACTATTGGGAAGTATAGCCTTGCTGTAGAAAGTTCAGAAACTCAAGCCAGGCCTAGTGGCTCACTTCTCTTCCTGCTTTCTCTGGACCTAGATATAAATCTTGCATCTACCTCACCAGTACCATGCCATGATTCCAGCCATGACAGTAATGGTATAAACCACTGTCCTGTATTCCAGACTCAATTAAATATTTTCTTTTCTTTATAAGAGTTGCAATGGCCATAGTGTCTGCTCACAGAAATAGAAACCCTGAGACACCAAACATTAATTATTCAATTTTTAAAAAAAAATTTATTTTGTCAGCCAGGGAGAATTCTTGGCAGAGTTGTGATGCTAGCAGCATTCATAATTCATGGTTGTTATTTCATTTTTCTCCTCCTTTGAATTTTTTCCCTTCAACTGTGAGTTAAAAGTGTTCATAATTACACCACCCCAGGCCCAGCTTATACTCTTATCATTCTTAGTAGCTTTATTTTTACAAAACACCATCCTTCTCTTCTTTCTTTTCCTAGAAAGTGCTTTGATGTCTGCAGGAAATTTCTGTAGCGGATGCTGTATATTTAGCAGTAAAGTGCAAAGGCCTTCTTAGTGTGAACATCTGGTAGAGAAAGCCTGAACCAAAGACTTATCCAAGCTTCATCTTTGTGCATAAATGGGCATTGTGGTGATAAGTATATTTAGTTTGATCTCAAGTAACAGAAAATGGCTTCTTAATTTTATTATGAATTGTTTTTGTTTTGTTTTGTTTTTTTCAAGACAGGGTTTCTCTGTGTAGCCCTGGCTGTCCTGGAACTCACTCTGTAGATCAGGCTGGCCTCGAACTCAGAAATCCATCTGCCTCTGCCTCCCAAGTGCTGGGATTAAAGGCGTGCGCCATCACTGCCTGGCTATTATGAATTGTTACATAATTTTATGTCTAATGCCAACTTTCCAAGGTCTCTGTATTGACTACTACTTCAATACTCTGTATTGACTATTACTTTTTAGTAGTGTAAGTAGGGCTATTTATACAAAATGGATTCTAACAAATATTGCAGATTATTCTGTAGAATTATGTGATTTCAAAAAATTTTTGAATGAGATATTAAGAATATTTGTGATCAGTAACCAAAACTACTATTTTCATTATCATTCTAAAATTCAAAAAAAATTAAATTGATATAACCTATAATTTGTAATTACATTTAATTTATAATTAGATTCAATTTGTGTATAATAACTTCCAACACAAACAATCTTAAATTCAAAGTGAAGTCTTTTTAATTTTTTGAGGGTACTCTAGACATCAGGAACTATATAGAGTAGAAGAGTCTAATACCTGTGTAACACTGACGAAGAAAAAGAGGCTATCAACTTTAGAATGTGTTGCAGCTGCCTGCAGCTACATACGATCTGGTCCTCTGGAAGAGGAGAAGGAGCCTAGGAAAATTAAGGGAATTGGAAGGCAGGAGGAATAAATTAAAAATGGGACCAAGCCATGGCTTCTGTTACAAGTCCAGAGTGTTTTATTCAACTGAGAATCAAGCAGGCAGACAAAAACCCCTCCCCCAGTCCGTCAGCATCTCTTGGCCCAATCAGCATCTTCATCTTCTGGAGGCTGGTGTAGTGGTTAGCAGGAACTTGAGGGGGCAGCGGGGGGGGGGAAGTGACTCAAACAAAAGGGCTTTGTTTAAGTCAGGGAGCATCACTCACCCCAGGTTGGCCTACTGTTTGTGGCAAGGCAAGGTCTGAGACAAACAGATTGTGGCTAAAGGGGATTACCAGAATGGAGGGCGGATCACAGCATTGATTCCGAGAAGAGTAGCTGGGAGGGCAATGGAGTGAGTAAAGAGAAGATAAAAAGTGATCTAATACTATTTCCATGAAAAGTACACAAAGTTGCACATCCGTGATATATTTTTTCTTATTTACAACATATTGCACTGTTGTTGTATCTGCATCCACATGTTCTATAACCTCAGATTCAGACACGAGTCTTTCTAAATGGTGACTTCTCAACCTATGTTGATTGTGCAAAATGAAACACTATGCTAATTCACTTGAAAAAAAATAAAGCACTATCTTTAAGAGGAAATATATTCTAATGCCAAACATTAAACTTTATTATCTCCTTGGATAATTAAGAAGAAAAATAGAAACTTCTGATACATATTTCTTGGAAGTTGGCAGATTGGAGATCTAGAAATGAGTGCATCCACACTGTGAGAGGCTGGAGAATCTTAGAATTTAAAATGAGGGCATTTAATAGAAATGTATGTATAATGTGTTACCTTTATCTAAAAGGGGGCATAGAAAACCTCTATATCAAGCCAAAAAATGTGAAGTAGGTAGTTCCAGGAACTTGGCTAACTCAGAGCCTCAGGGCTCTGGTTCCCAATACCTGCCCCTCCTGACTGAAGACAGAACTAGGAATGAAGGTCTACTGGTTTACAAGGCTCCCCACCCTGCTGAGGCTCTCCAACCTGCCAACCAATAGATGAAGATTACATTCCTAGAATGAATGTGTTCCCCTCCCTAACTGAATACCTTGGGTTGGGTCCCTCTGAAATTTTCCACTGTTTTTATGTTGTGTTCGGGGTCGAACTCCTCTGGCCAGCATGGTCACGAGATTGACCCCAGTACTGGCCTATCCCAAATAAACCTCACGTGATTGCAGTAAGTTCGGTCTCTCGTGAGTCATTGGGTGGTTGCGTCATCCCGAGACTTGAGTAAGGATCTCCCCAGTTCTGGGGGTCTTTCAACTGACAAAACCACTAGGAGCTCTGTTACCTTCTGAAAACATACAAGTTCTAAAAGAAGCACCAGGTGGTAAACTGAGGATTATTTAAGTCAACTTCAGGAGAAGTTGATGTTTGAAGAAATAATAGTAGTCACACATTAGTACAATGTTTGCACAGGATTTGTGAGATCATAGTTCTACTTGGCTCCAAAAGCAAAACCTCATGTGAGGAGGAAAGTGGTTGTGAAAGACCCCCGGAGCTAGGGAGACCCTCACTAAATCTCGGGATGACACGACCACCCAATGACTCACGAGAGACCGATCTTGCTGCCAGAGTATGAGGTTTATTGGGGATAAGCAAGATCTGGGGTTGAACATGTAGCCTGGCAGGCCAGAGGAGTTCCACCACGAGCATGAGGAGTAAGGGGTATTTAAAGGGAAAAACCACAAACTAGGGGGGTAAAGGGTTACCAGGGAAACATAACAAGAGAACAGTGGAAAATTCTAAAGGAACCCACTACCTAGCTGAGTCAGGGTCATAAGGAAAACAGTCCTACACACTCATGCACAAGAATGTGGTCTGCTCAATGTTATTCACTTTATGGATGACCGTTCCCTAGAATCTCCCAGATGGCTCATATCCTGCCTTTTGTTCTTGGACCTAACTAGGGGGAGCCTTTGTGGTCAACAGGTTTCTGAAACTGGCTAGTCTACATTCTTGGCTCCTTACAGAGACCTTCTATGCCCTTTAAGTAAAGGTTATACAGTATACATACATTTCTACTAATACATTCCCCTTTTCATTAGCATGCTTTTTCGCAAATTTCTAAATCTTCCAGTCTTTCAGTTGAATCTAATTCTCAGCATTTATGGTAAGAGATGGCATGAAAATAATGGAGACAATGATGTTGTTAATATATAATAGTAAGATGTTGTTAATATATATATATATATATCCCAACGACTTATACAGACTCACACACACACACACACACACACACACACACACAGACACATACACTCCCATGCACAGGCATGCATAAACACAACATACATAGTAATTGGTTTCATTACAGGCTTTTCAAGGAGTTTATGCTAGTCTTTCTCCCAACTCGTCTTCCACCTACGCCACCTTATGCTGGTAGCCTTTCCCCTTCATTAGCCATTAGCCTTCTTCCTCTTTCATGTCACAAGTATTATGTTATATTCTCTCAAAGTATTTTCTTTTCCAAACATTTTTAGGAGATATTTTCTCCTCTATTGATTTCTAGTTTCAGGAACTGCACTCATCCACATACATTAACATGTGAGAGAGAGACAGACAGAGAGGAGGGGGAGAATGGAGAGCATAGAAAACCTTCATTAGAATGTCAGACTCACTGTGCCTGGGTCCATATCTGAAGGCCTCTGTACCATTCTACATGGGGCCTTGTGTATTCTGTTTGTTGCTTAGTCCTCATAAGAGCTAAGTGATGGAGCCTGGCTACATGCCAACCATAAAATGAATGGAAAGAGAAAATAAAATCATGATGCTTGCAGAAAAATAATGGAATTGGAAAATACTATAAGTGAAATTTCACAGGCTCAGACAGATAAATAGCTCATTTTCTCTCAGTAAAACATTCTCTTAAGAAACTTCTATTACTAATTTTCTTAGAAAAGCAGTGTTTATTTTTGGTGTGTATTTATTATACAAATCAATACTACATAAAAACTTTTAAAATAATGTAAATTATGCACTATAATCATAGTCACCTACTTCTCACTACTGATTCTTCCCCCAAATATTTCTTCCTTAAAATATGATATTATATGTTAGAAAACAAATTTCAATGACATTTAAGTCAAAATGGATTATGAACAAAGATTTTAACTGAAAATTATATTTGAGTATTTTTAATAGACTACTTCTTTATATATGTAAATTCCTCCATGATGAACCTTATAGTAAATTTTATTTAATTAGTATAAAAGGGAATAAATATAAATATATTATAATTACATTATATATGATTTTTAATATTTCAATAACTAGCAATTCTTTTCCAAATGATTCAAATATCCTTATAATATGTCAAGAAGTAAACTTACAGTTGAAATGAAGTTAGGAATAATTATACTTCTATGATTCTTCTTAAATGATGGGAATGTGGAATCAGAATGTATACACAGGGAAGTCACTTTTAATTTCTTTTATTCAGAAAAATGATTTCCATTGTTTCTCAAATATAGAAAAAGTATTTCTGAAGAAGATTTTTACTTTTGTTATTAAGTAATTGAATGACTCACCAAAGCATATGTATAACAGGGAAAACCTTTGTTTTGTTTCATTTTAAAATTAAACATGAGAATATATTCCAGTTAAAACTAGTCTTTTATATTTCTTAAATTATGTTTGTGAATATTAGAAGAAATGTATGTATATAAAAATAAAAGACTAGCAAATATGCTATGTTATGAAGAAGAAATAAATATTTTGTTCAATTTTTGATGTACTGGCTGGCAATAGATCCAAGCGATATCTACAAGAATCTATTAATATATCTTCCTGCCATTTGGTTAAACCCACAATTCTCTGAAAGTAAGCATCCCGTGTTATTCCTGCTGATTTTTTATAACCCTTGTAGTACAATAAGATGCTTGTTTCTAGATACCAGTGTTAAACAGAAGAGTAATTATTATTGACACATAATGTAATTACCAATAATGTATTGGGTTCAAGCAAAGAGGAACATTTTAATCTTCACATGAAGCAATTGATATGTCTCCTTCCCATTTGTGTTAATGGCAAATGTTCCCATGAATCTCACTGTCAACACAAGAGAAATGTGCTCTAATGTGTGCTCATCGCAAGTTCAAGCTGTTTTATTCAGCAGAAAGAGGAACAGGGCACCCTGAGAAAGATTATTTTTTAAATGAAAAGCAATTTCTACTCCACAGAGCATTACCAAATCCTCTCTACCCTTCCAAGCACCACTGCCTATGTGTTGTTTCCACTAAAGAGAACAATTCTTTTCAGGCTTTCTCTTATACCAAGACTTCATTGTGAATAAAGAAATCATTTCTGGATAGTGGTGGATAAATGCTATACATCTTCAAGATTCACTGAATATTTTATGTATGAAACTGTAGAAATTGATGAAGAATTATTGGTAGGTTCAAAAATGCCCCATATATCATCGTTGTTTTCTGGTAGAAATTAAGGGCCACTTACTATTATTCTGTATCTAGCTAAAGGTGTAATAAGAGTACAAGGTAGTAGAATAAAGTTCTCAAGTTCCCATATTTCATCCTTTATACAATCAAAATTTCTTGAAGTCAAAATGTGCATACATTTGTTTTCTACCATAAAACAAATGAAACATCAGTGATTTATAAGAGAAATCTGCAAATTCCCTCAACAAATGTTCAAAATAAGGCAGTTTGATTTATTTTAATTATTCATCATTATTTGAAGAATCTTCAATAACAACATTAAAAGCTTCTATATTTGAGATACTTCAGGGAACCATTTTGTGAATCTATTAAAATTATTTGCAGTGAACATGATGTTTGTCTCTAAGCAAAACGATATTTTTAAAGTATCCCCAAAGATTACTAAATTAAATTGTACCACATTTAAGCAACAAAATACTGAACATGTTATTAAAAGATATTTATTATTTAGGAAAGCATTGATATCAGCCAATAAAAATGTACAAATATATTCATAAAATATAGCCTTAAATGTTATATGAATATACATATTTAAGTTATGTCTCTATCCTCAGTAATATTGTACTATTATAGCTAAATATGAAGTGATCCACATAGTGACACTTGGTCGCCAGCTCATGATTATATTTTGAAAGATGGTGGAAACTTTAGGAGATCAGATGTAGTTAGAGGAAGAATATCACAGAGGAAGTTATTAGTGGGTTATATCTGGACACGGAAGCCTTTCTTTTCTGCTTCCTGTCCTTCACAGTGCGAGTAAACCAGGCCACATGCACTTACTTTTATGTTGTTATCCCTTACCAGGGACCCGGAATTAATATACTAAAGAAATATAAGCTGATATCTCTGAAACTATAAGCCCAAATACCTAAATTAATATTTCCTTTGAAGTGAGAATTTCTGGTTTTATTGGAGAATCAGTTGAATATCTGAAATAATTCAAGGACAGCTATTCAATAATTAAACAACAGCAATTAAAAAGTGTGTGAATGTATAGGTACACATGTGTCTGTGTGCATGTGTTTGTGTGTGTATGTGTGTATGTGTGTGTATGGTTATCAAGTTACATGGTTGTATTAGAAATGGGAGATATTTGATAACCATTAATATATGGCATGATAGTATAGATAAATTCTATTTTCTCTTCATGCTTTTCAGTATACCAAAATGCTGCAACTGGAATAATCAAATTAATGCCTTTCATAATCTAGTTAATATGAAAAATTATTTTTGAAATATTATCTATTATATTTTACTGATATCATTTTGTCAAATAGGAAACACATTGATTTTATATGTAACAATTAGTCAATTAATCTAGTTTTAATTAATTGGCTTTTGTGTAAAGTTATAATACTATTACTTTACTTTTTAAGTAAAATATTTACTGTTGACATTTGAAAAAAAAATATTCCACAGTTTTAGATATGAGTCCCAAAGAATTGTATAAATATAACCTTCCTAAATGTCTTACAATAAGCTATTCTGCTTAGTATCTAACTAAGCAGTTTAGATAGGATAGAGATTAGCTGTTTTTTTCTGAGATTAAAGGATGACTTTACCTTGTAAGGATTTCCTGTTTTACTTCCCTTCCTGACATATTTTGAGATGATAAGTAAAGTTGTAATACCACAATAACAATGTCAGAAAGGATGTTAAATATTTTTCTAAAGAGTGACAAACTGTTTCTTTAATTTTCTTTATATATGTTTCTTCAGAAAATATAATTACTAAAACTGATTCTGACCCTTGTGTGGTCAGAATTTTTTACTTAAATTATTTGCTGATATATTTTTCTAATTATTGGTACTTTACTGAAAGACATGTAAAACCAAAAATAAACAAAACAAACTAGAAAGTAATAGTTGTAGGTACTATCCAATAGCAAATCTTCTTAAGTGAAAACCAAAGATGGAGGATTGGAATTGTAAGCCTTTAGTTCAGTGGAATTAGATGAAAGTGAAAATAAATATTAGACCCTAAGGATTTCAATTTTAACTGGCAATGTACCCAAAACAATAGTATGCTTCTGAAACTGAAGTTTTTCAAAATTGCTTTTGTGGTATTAGATTCTATGAAGACAGGAGGAGAAGAGAAAGTCTAGAGAAAGGCAGATGTACTCATCGTTGTGTTGTTCAAGTTGCAGAGCTGTGAAGAAAACCTTACTAGAGAACTTGGTACAAGATGCTTAAAAGAAATGCATGGAGTGAGGTGAGAATGTCTGGTTTCCTTGGAGACTCAGGTGTGTCATGTCATATTTTTCTGAACATTGTCTTGTAGGAGGATGTTTTGTTGATGCAGACACTTAAGAAGATGTTTTACTGAGGTCATGTGGTGTTTTTCCGAAAGCTTCCTGGTGAAAGGGCGTGCAATATTTTGCTGGATCAGATGTGATGTTTAGAAAGAGTCTAAGTGTAATCCATCAGACAACAGACAACACTCATATACTAATTCAGGTAGCCATTCTTTATAGGTCTTCATTAGGATTTGCCGAGTCTGCTCTTCATTGACAGTATACTCTTGTATTGGGTCACCTTGGGCTCTTTGTTTTGACTGCAGAGAAAAATACATCAAAGATCTTTTGGTGGTATTCTGGTTGCTTCTTGCCAATTCCACAGATTTGTTTAGATTGGTGGAGCCTCATGGTTTCTTCTGGATAAAGCTGATACTACTGCCTGTGTTTGGCATTTTGCAAATGAATTGGACTGCTGGCAATGAAGATTGGAATCACCCCCCAAAAAAACAAGTTATAAACAGAACCATTGTTCCATTTCCTGTTAAAATTTCCCCTACCACTGGAGAGTGGTGGGATGTAAGGGAGGTTAAAACATTAAAGAACCATAATTAAAGTAGGTTCTGAAAAGTCTAAGCCTATGGGAGGGGGTGCAAATGTGGCTTGGGAATAATACGTAAGCCTGCTTCTAATGTAGTAGAGGAATAGGCAGGTTATGATGGGTTGGAAATATTATTTATGGGGGTTGGCAAAATAGAAGCTTCTGCCATTTGGTAGTCTCCTCCCTTGGTTCTGGACTGAATTTTCTGGGTTTTCTTCATTGTCTTCATATTTAGCATTTTGAAAACAATTGGAGGGAAAGCTGACAATTCTTTTATGTTAGTGAGGATTGCAGAGTTCACTATGAACATCAGTAGTTTACAGATAGAGTTACAAGGGCTTGGAAAGCAAAATGACCCAGTGGGTGGAGAACAACAGGGTTCAGGCTTGGTGTCTGAGACCGGGGATTTGCCACATGATGAAAGAGGAAAGCAAACTTGGCTGGTGTGTAAACTGTCACCCCACCCTGCTCCATACACTTTCACTGCCAGGTGACCAGAACATATCTGTGATACAAAGGACCAGGGAGAGCAGGAGGCAGTACAGAGTCAATGAGTTAGTGTTCAGCCAAGTGATCAGCAGAGAATTTGCTTGGGGCTACCCAGGTACTTTCAGCCTTGCCAGTCTTTGTGCAACATATGCTTGCTAATGGTGAACATCATACTTATAATGAGTTGACCAGGCATCTGATAGAAATGCGAGATCTAAAGCATTTTAAGAGGCTTCTGCATTGCATGGTTGTGTTCTCCATCTGTTAAGGAAATGCTAAGTAACTGAGCTATGCAGCATAGAGTTAACCCCCAAGATTGGAAGGGATTAATGTCAGCTGAGCACAAAGATGGTGAGCAATTGCAATAGTAGTAGTGGTGGAGGCACAGAGGCACAAAATGAACAAGGTAATTTAACAAGGGGGATGCATGTTACTAAAGACCAGGTGCAGAGTGAAGGGTGTTAAACTGACCTACAAGACAAATCTGATCTGATGGTGTCATAAGTGAACAACGTCATGTGGTGGCTTTAAGAGCTTGGAGCCAGAGGAAAAATTCAGCTCATTTACTAAGATAACGTTGGGTCCTTCACAACCAATTACTGACTTTTTAACAGAGATTGGGTTCAGGCTGTAAAAAGAGGCATATAAGAGCATGAAACTAGACAGTCACTGAAAGAAATCTTGGCACTTGAAAATGCAAATACCGAATGTAAGATCAATCAGACCACTGAAAACACGAAGAGCCCTGATATAGGAATGGATATCAGAGACAACTCAGATTGGCTTTCAGGAGCATCACGCTAAGAGCAAAGGGCAAACTATAGCAAGCAATCTTAAGAATCAAAATGACTGTATGGCTAGAAGATTCAGAGCTCACAATAGCAGGTATATTGAATCTGAAAAACATGGTATATGTAGAAGAACAAGAACAAGAGCAAGCAGGTTTTAGTTGCAATGAACCACAAAGGCTTCCAGGGTACTGGAGATGCTGTGGAAAGGGCGAATTTTGGTCTATGGATTGTCGGTCCAAGAAAGACATACAAAGTAAATTTTAATATCAGGAAATGAATAGAGGAACGTGCCAGCTCAAGGCCTTACAGCAAATAATATGAGCCATTTTCCTTTGGTCAGTCAGGTGATACCCAGCGGGCATGAAAATTAAAGCTAAGTATTTCTGATCTTATACATGCTGCACAGGAAGTGAAGCTTTGGAGCTGGTCATGGATACTCCTCTTATATTATCCTCAAAAGCTGAATGTTACAAATTAACCACTGGTGCTTACAGCCCTTTAGTTTCAGGGACTTGGGAATAAGTGGATTAACTTTTCAAAAATTTTTTTGTGCATCGAGGCATAGTAAATGCTTATATCAAAGAGGTAATAAAATGAAAAGGGAGATGAAAATTAATGCAAGGGATAGAATTAGTCAACGTTTTTTCCCTTCTATCAAGGACAAAGTCATTCTAGCATAGAGAACAGGGCCTTTTGTGAGGAATAAAAACACATGTGTTCCTCCATAGTGTCTTTAATGATCAGAGAACCAGATCAATGGTACAAGTGAATGGTATTGTCATAGAAGGTTTGGTGGATATAGGAGCTGATGTTAGAATACTTTCCCAAAAGTCTTGGAATCCAGATTGGCCACTTCATAAGGTTTGCACAAATTCCATATGAATTGGTACATCATAATGAATAAGACAAAGAGGCTGATGGATTGCTTGTGTGAACCAGAAGGGCAAACAGGGAAGTTAGGACCCCATATAAATTTATTTGGAAGGTACTGTTTACCACAATGGGGTACTCAAATTAATGTTCCTGCAAATTCAGGGGCAGCAAATGAATAAGTTAAGCTTGACATGGTAGATGCTCCTAGGGAAGGTATTGATATGAATAATCAGGAGCAATCAAAAGTTGTGACCATTGTACAAACACAGAACATCACAAGAATTGAGTTTCTGAATTTATAAAAGGGGACACTGCTGACATACTAACATCCTTGCACCTAAAATTCTTATCACACAGACCTGTATGACAAAAGCAGTAACCCACAACAGAAGAAAAATTGCAAGCACTTGAATAACCTGTACAAGAACTGTTAGAGGATCAACATACAGAAGAGTCTATCAGCCCATGAAATTCCCCCATGTTTATTCTAAAAAAGAATTCAGCCAAGGGAGAATAATAATGGATTAAAAACAGTGAATAAGGTAATTCAATCCATGGGTGATTTACAGCCTGGACTTCCTTTACCTTCATTGTTACAGAGATCATTGATTAAAATAATTGAATTGAATGATTGCTTTTTCACCAAACCTTTGCATGATCAGGATAGAAAAAGGTTTGCTTTTTCAGTACGTATTCTGAACAACAGTCACCCAATAAAAGATATCACTGGAAAGTCCTTCCAAAAGGAATGATAAATAATCCAACATTAAGTCAATATCTTGTCCAACAACCTTTAGAAATAATTTCTAAACAATGTCCTCTATCTGTCATTTATCATTTTGTTGCCAGATTCTGAAAAACATGTTCTAGAAAATATATTTAAGGTAAAACAAAGATTTCTATTATGATAGGGGTTACAGATTGCTCCAGAAAAATACAAAGAGGAGATTCACTTAGTTATTTGCGCTGTAAAATTAGGCAAGAAAAAGTTCAACCACAAATGGCACAGATTTGTAGAGACCTATGGTAAACTCTTAAAGATTTTCAAAAATAATTGGGAGATATTAACTGGCTCTGACCCATAATTGGACTAAGTATATCTGAGTTAAGAAATTTGTTCCATATTGCAGGAAGAGAGGAATGACAAACCGTCATGTTCCTGAACTTGTGCCAATAACTCTGAGATCCGGCGTGCTTGCAGGCCATGCACTGGCAGGCAGTGGCTGATCTGTTTTTATGTTGTGGAGCCTCTGACTCAGAATGCGACCATCCATCCCACCATCCCTCCACCCAGCTCAATAGGTTCCCACTGATGGGTTGTTTCCATGCCAACTATGTGCTTCAGATTCCGCGTGGTCTTTGTGGTGCGTATCTGACAAACCCAAGCTTTCTGTCTTGAACCCAGTCCAACCGCTTGAAGGAAAATGCCATGCTGACTTAGTCCCAGCACTTGGGAGGCAGAGGCAGGCTGAATTCTGAGTTCAAGGCTAGCCTGGTCTACAGAGTGAGTTCCAGGACCACCAGGGCTATGCAGAGAAATCCTGTCTTGAAAAACCGAGAGAAAAAAAAAGAAAAAAAAGAAAAAAGAAATATTGGTAACTCAATCTCTGGGTGCAAAAAATAAAAGGTAACCTTGTAAGACTTATCAAAATCAGATTCCTCCAGAGGCACATCCTTGTGGATCTGCCATGATACCAGAAAACTAGAGTAGGTACATCTTACCCTTATGTTGTCTCTGTTCTAAAAGGAATCTCACACTCTCCTGCGTCCTCTCTTCCTTTCTCCAACCCAGAAGTCCTACCTACTCACTCAGTGATTGGCTCCTTTATTCTTTAGAGGATTAGTTCACAAAAAGTCACCTGAGTAAGAGTCACTTCTTGTCCACAACCTCTCCCAGGATAGCAGAATTAGGATACAAACAGCACATACACAACTTCCCCCTTCCTGTTCTAATAAAAAACAAAACCGTTCTCTCAAATATAAATAGAGCACACCTATTATCATTTTGTAATTTATAAAGTATAAGATAGACTTATCAACCAGTCCATCATATATGCCATTAAGATAGAACATTGTCATCTATCCTAAATTAAAAGACTTATGATTCTACCTTAACCTATATCCTGGGTTTAGATAATATGCTATCTGAAAATCATTCTCTCAAAGTAAATAGCCTAGGCTGGCTATGAGACTATAAGTAGTTTTTCAATCCCATCAGAAATCCAAGAATGACTAATATTACCTGAATATGTGAGAAGCACAAAATATAGTTTCCAAAACTTAGCCAATTATAGAGAGCGCTGATCACTTGGACAGCCTCTATAGTTCAAAACATTGGAGCATCTGTCTTCAGCCTTCTGGCCCAGAATCATCTGACAGACCTTTGTAATGCAGAAGTTTGAAGGGCCAACTACCCTGTCTTGGCAAAAATTATCAGTGGATTATTCTGCATAATGTGATCTTTTGCTGGACAGTATATCTCAGTTCAAATATCAGAATTGTATGCAGTTTTTATCCTATTACTAGATTATCCTGACTCTCTTAACATAATTACGGATTCTTTCTATGAAGAAGGCTTGACTAGAGAGGCTACTGATGTTTTGATAACTTATAATTAAGCTTGTTTTTTATATTATTGCAACAAGTCATCAGGAGTAGTATTTACCCATTCTATTTTATTCTTATTAAGTCTTGTTCATATTAGCTAGGTCTATTAGCTCAAAGAAATTATGAAATTGAGCAATTACTAATAGGAAATGTGTAAGGTCACACAATTTCATAAGAAAGGTCATACTAATGGGAAAAGTTTTTAAAAAATCTGTCATTTGGCAACAAGCCATGATAATAATAATGAAAGTAATATCCTATATGTGAAATGCTTGTTAACTCTATATTTTCTTAATGTAGAGTTGGTATAAAAGGAATATAAGTAGACAATGAAAGACAATGGGTCATAGAAAAACTAAATAACTAAGCTAGCCAATATAAATATTCCATTCTAAATATTTGTTGATATCAGAATAGAAATCTGTAATAGTTTTAAGATGGGGACATATTGTGCTAATGTGTCAACAAGGAATGAAAAAAAATATGGTTACAAATACATTTTAAACATTTCTAACCAGGGAAAACCTCTTGTAAGTTGATACATTAGTCTTCACAAAGCAAATAGCCCAGGTAAATCATTCTCACAGTCTCAGTGATTTCTCCAAAATACTCACTCAAACAGATAAGACAAAGACTGGACAATACAAAAGCTGAGCAACAAATGATAAAGGTACTTTAAACAAACAAAACAGAACAACACAGTCATTCCTGTTCCCCTGAGGTCCTAAGCAGGAATTCTTTACCACAATTCAGCAGGACACAACTCTTAGAAGGATGTTGCTCTGATCCCTTAAGTTGTGGTGGATACTTTTGGTCAATTGATGTGTTACAGGTGTTATTATCTAGGGTGGTAGGTTGTTTTGTTTAATTACTATATATTGATGGAAATTAAGGTTATATTGTTTAATTATTGTATATTGATAGAAATTTCTGCAAACCCCCTTTCCCATCTCCCTTCCTCCTGTTTCTATGAAGATGCTCCTCCAAACCCCACCTACTCCCACCTCACAACCCAAGCTTTCCCCTACACAGGACCAAGGGCCTCTCCTCCCAGTGATGCCAGATCCTCTGCTACAAATGCAGTTGAAGCTATGAGTCCCTCCATGTGTACTCTCTGGGTTGTGGTTTAGTCCCTAGGAGCTCTGGGGGTTCTGGTTGGTTTATATTGTTGCTCTTCCTATGGCATTGCAAACCCCTTCAGTTTCTTCAGTACTTTCTCTAACTCCTCCATTGGGGAACCCATGGTCAGCCTGATGGTTTGCTGCAAGCCTCCACATCTGTATCTGTTAGGCTCTGGCAGAGCCTCTCAGCTATCTCTGCCTCCTGTCAGCAAGCACTTCTTGGTATCAGC
Organism: Mastomys coucha; assembly: GCF_008632895.1. NCBI lineage: Eukaryota > Metazoa > Chordata > Mammalia > Rodentia > Muridae > Mastomys > Mastomys coucha. The sequence goes on from NW_022196891.1 coordinate 4,365,955, forward strand.
AATAGTGTCTGGGCTTGGTGTCTGTTTATGAGATGGATCCCCAGGTGGGACAGTCTCTGGGTGGCTTTTCTTTCAGTCTCTGCTCCAAACTTTGTCTCCATATTCCCTTTTGGAAATGAGTTTGTGGCTCCATACCTAACTGGGTGCCTAGCCTACCATTTAGATATGGTCTCTACAGGTTCTCCCTCCTCTTTCTTGTACATTTCAACTAATCTCATCTCTGTTGGGTCCTGGTAGCCTCTTGCTTTCCTGCCATCTGGGACTTTATAGTGGTTACTCCCAGTTCCCCATCCCCCCACTGCTACATACCTCTGTCCATTCCCCTCCCCTCTCTCAGTTTGCTTGTTTGTTTGTTTGTTTTCTGAGACAGGGATTCTCTGTATAGCTCTGGCTGTACTGGAACTCAGTTTGAAGACCAGGATGGCGTCGAACTCAGAAATCTGCCTGCTTTAGCCTCGCAAGTGTGGGAATTAAAGGCATGTACCACCACTGCCCAGCATTCTGTTCAATTTCTTGACCCTCAATACATTATCCCTGACTCCTCCCATACCTGACTTGTGCCCCTTTTTCCTTTTCTGTCCTCCCTTCCTCCCAAGTAACTCACATCCTCTACCTCCTATGAATATTTACTCCCCCCTTCTAAGCAAGACTAAAGCATCCACACTTTGGTTTTCTTTATTCTTGAGCTTCATATGGTGTGTGAATTGTATCATGAGTATTTCATGCTTTGGAACTAATATCCACTTATCAGTGAGTAACAATACCATGTTTGTTCTTTTGTGACTGGGTTACCTTACTCAGGATGATCTTTTCTAGTTCCATCCATTTGTCTGAAAAGTTCATAAAGTCATTGTTTTGAATAGTTGCATAATATTTCATTGTGTAGATGTTCCACATTTCCTGTATCCATTCCTCAGTTGAGGAACATCTGGGTTGTTTCCAGCTCTTGGCTATTATAAATAAGGCTGCTATGAACATAGTGGAGCATGTGCTCTTATTACATGTTGGAACATCTTTTCGGTATATGCCCAGGAGTGGTATAGCTAGGTCCTCAGATATGTCCAATTTCCTGAGGAACCACCTAACTGAATAGAATTGAAGACCCATGTGTATGTGGGATTTCTGTTGTTTTTGTTGTTATTGAAGTCCATGGTAATCTGATAGGATGTTTTGGATTATTTCAATTTTCTTGTAAATTTTGAGGCCTATTTTGTGATTAATTATATGGTCTATTTTGGAGAAGGTACCATGATGTTTTGAGAAGAAGGTATATTCTTTTGTTTTAGCATGAATTGCTCTATAGATATCTGTTTAATACATTTGGTTCATAACTCCTGTTAGTTTCACTGCATCTCTGTTTTGTTTTGTTTTGTATTGTTTTTTCTGTTTCTATGATCTTTCCATTGATGATAGTGAGGTGTTGAAGTCTCCCACTATTATTGTGTGAGGTACAATGCATTCTTTAAGCTTTAGCAAAGTTTCTTTTATGAATGTGGGTGTCCTAACATTTGAGTCATAGATGTTCAGAACTAATAATTCATCTTGGTAGATTTTTTCCTTTTGATGTGTATGGAAAGTCCTTCTTCATCTTTTTTGATAACTTCTGGTTGAAAGTCAATTTTATTTGATATTAACATGGGTACTCCAGCTTGTTTCTTGGGACCATTTGCTTGAAAAATTTTTCCAGCCTCTTAGTCTGAGGTAATGTCTGTCTTTTTCACTGAGATGTGTTGTCTATATGCAGGAAAATGCAACATCCTGTGTAGGGAGCCAGCATTCGCCATGGCAAGATGGCGCCTACTTCCGCTGTCGAGTAAACAACTGTTTGTGCATGTGCGTAGAGAACTGTTTGCGCATGTGCGTAGAGAACTGTTTGCACATGTGCGTAGAGTGAAAAGACGCCATGTCACGGCCCATTCTGGGGCGTTACGTAGGGTAATGTGCGGACAGCCAATCATGGGCAGACACGCCACACTGTGGTGTATATAAGCAGTGCTGATTTTGGGCTCGATCTCTTTTCCCTCTGGGAGAGGAAAGTAAATGTCACTGCAGAAGGAACCTAGTGTGTCTGCGTGTCTTCTTCCGGGCGAGACGACTGCACGGGCTACAGCTGGTGCCGAAAAACCGGGATGCCAGGAGAGCCTTACAACAGCTGGTAGGTTTCAGAACTGCAGGACAAGGTGAGCTCTGAGAGGCATG
>NW_022196891.1:4368164-4369007 GCF_008632895.1 Mastomys coucha
CCAGGAGAAAAGGGAGAGAAAGAGAAAAAAGGATATACCCAAGAGTACAGGCCCTTCCGCTCGACCTGTGGAAACGAGAGATAAGGGGAAGGACACCCTGGGAGAGAAAAGTAGAGAAAGAGATGGAGCTTCGAGATGGAAGCTCTTTAAGCCTGATAGCTCTGAGGAATTGAGCCCCTCCGAGGAGGAAGAGTTGGAGAGAGAAGTGGCTTACTATAAGGAAGAGAGGTATCATCCAAATGAACATTCGCCGCCTCTCCAGAATCTAAAGCGAAAGGGAGATCAGAGCCGCGGAACACTTCATGCTGACCCGCCTGCTCTTCCAGGTGCACCCCTGCTGTGCACTGATGGACGCTGTTCGGATTCCTTTTTGTCTAGAGGAGACAAGAGTAAAATCTTGCGTGCCTTTCCAGTGTTTGAGGATGCTGGTAGTGGGCGTGTCTGTGCTCCAGTAGGGTGCACCCCTATCGGGGAGCTTGCTGAGTCAGTCAACAGGTGTGGGCCTGGTGCCAATTTTGCCATTGTGCAACTTGAAAGACTTGCAGATTACACTGGGAAACTACAGGTTCTCTGTTCTTGCCCGCAGGGCATCTTCTCCATCTCCCCAGGAGATAAGATTGCTCAGTTAATAGTCCTCCCCAGCTTACATGATTGTTTCCCCTCTATGAGACTGCCACTGCCACGGGGCACCGACAGGCTTGGCTCATCTGGGACAGACTTTGCTCATCTTGTAGTTGACCTTAAGACCAGGCCCACGTTACAGTTATCTACAGGTGCTGACAAAAGCATTATTTCTTCCAACTGGTGGTCTAAGGCATGGCCTGTAACCCAATCTTCCCACTC
>NW_022196891.1:4370158-4440164 GCF_008632895.1 Mastomys coucha
TTTGGGTACCAGAGAGGCTAACAAGAAGAATTGAGGCGAAGGAGGACAGATCACAACCGGCCCTTCGGGACTCATATCCTGACCTGTCTGCACACGTCTGGATCTGTCGTTTACAGAAGGATTCGGTTCCTGGATTTCTTCAGCCCTTTCTTATTTTAAGGAATGGGTGGGAGTCGGCCTGTTTGGTGCAGCCATATGCTGCGTCCTTGTGTTCTGCTCTGGTTGATCTGTAAGCTCAAAACCCACCAAAAACGTGAGAAGGTAGTCATCACTCAGGCACTTGTGGCCATTGAACAGGGAACTTCTCCCGTGGTGTGGTTGTCCATGCTACACAAATCATAAAATCTCCTGCCGTCTCATTCCTCCCCTGACCAATAGCGCCTTTGCTAACGACCGCCCTGCAGGGTCAGAGTAGACAAGCTACGCCAGCTCCAGGGTACCCAGAGACGGGCAACCTTCCCCAAACGCAGACCAACCTAAGACACGGAGCCCTCAGGCGGGGGGTTGGGGGGGGGTAATCCTATGACAGGTAAGGCTGCAGGTTTGATGCTGAATGACCTAAGACAGGGGCCCTGGCAGAGCAAAAGCACTCTCTGACTTGCTACATTTGGCCTTCCCTTTTAACTAAAACAAAAGGGGGAGATGTAGGGAGCCGGCATTCGCCATGGCAAGATGGCGCCTACTTCCCCTGTCGAGTAAACAACTGTTTGTGCATGTGCGTAGAGAACTGTTTGCGCATGTGCGTAGAAAACTGTTTGCGCATGTGCGTAGAGTGAAAAGACGCCATGTCACGGCCCATTCTGGGGCGTTACGTAGGGTAATGAGCGGAGAGCCAATCATGGGCAGACACGCCACACTGTGGTGTATATAAGCAGTGCGGATTTTGGGCTCGATCTCTTTTCCCTCTGGGAGAGGGCAGTAAATGTAGCTGCAGAAGGAACCTAGTGTGTCCGCGTGTCTTCTTCCCAGTGAGACGACTGCGCGGGCTACAATCCCGTTTACATATCCAGTCTGTTAGTCTATATCCTTTCACTGGGGAATTGAATCCATTGATATTAGGAGATATTATTGACCAGGGATTGTGGCTTCCTGTTATTTTTGTTGTTAGAGGTGGAATTATGTTTGTGTGGCTATCTTCTTTTGTGTTTGTTGAAAGAAGATTACTTTCTTGCTTTTTCTAGGGTATAGTTTCCCTCCTTGTGTTGGAGTTTTCCATCTCTTATCCTTTGCAGGCCTGTATTTGCCGAATGATATTGTGTAAATTTGGTTTTGTCATGGTATACCTTGTTTTCTCGGTCTGTGGTAATTGGGCATTTTGTTGAGTATAGTAGTCTAGACTGGCATTTATGTTCTCTTGGGTTCTGTATGACATTTGCCCAGGATCAACTGGCTTTTAGAGTCTTTGCTGAGAAGTCTGGTGTAATTCTGATAGTTTTGTCTTTAAATGTTACTTGATTTTTTTCCTTACTGCTTTTTATATTCTTTCTTAGTTTTGTGCATTTTGTGTTTTGATTATTATGTGACGAGAGTAGTTTCTTTTTTGGTCTAGTTTATTTGGGGTTCTGTAGCATTCTTTTATGTTTATAGTCATCTCTTTCTTTAGATTAGTGAAGTTATTTCCTATAATTTTGTTGATGTTTAGTGGTCCTTGGAGCTGGGAATTTTCACTCTCCTTTAAACCTATTATCCTTAGACTTGAGAGTATGTTTTCCTGAGAACAGAATATATGGTGTTTTTCTGGAAGCTACTTGGTAAACGGGTATATGATGATTTACTAGAGCTGATGCTTGAGAGAACTTTTGATGTTTGTAAAGAGTATAAGTATAACTCAGCAGAGACAGGCCAATGCTTATGTATTGATTCTCCTTGCAGGACTTTGGGGTCTTCACTAGGCATTAACGAACCTGGTCTTTACTGATGACATTCTTGGACTGGTGTGTCTCACTTTTTCTATTGATCATAACTTGTTAGTTTGTAGGGAGAAATACACCATAGAACTTCTGGTGATATTCTGGGTACTTTTCACAATTTATTTCTTGATAACTTGATGCAAATATTACTGGTAAGACTTTATGTCCATCCCTTTTTCTCTATCTGAAAAAAAATCATAATAATAATATTATCACAATACAAAATTTTCCAAAATTTAAAATTCCCAGAGTCTTTAAACATTCAAATATTTTAAATATGTAGTTATATTAAAATGTCCAAAATCCCTCTAATCCATAAAGTCTTTTTAATGTGCTAAAATCTTTTTAAAATATCAAATTTATAATTTATTCAATATTTCTAAAATATGCAAAAATTCTCTGAAACACTAAAACCTCTATAAATCTCTGAAATCTCTTTAAATTCTTAAAGTTTTCCATATTACATGGCATCAACCTATAATAGGGAGACAATGCATGACGTAGACATATTGTATAAGCATATAAAAACCTTCAATGTAAGGAATGCATTACATCTTGCTGAGTAATTTACAAAGTGGTACCATAGACTCCCCTAAACATCATAGGCTATTACCAAGTCTTTGGATTATTCTCCAATTGTGATGGTAAAGCTACATTATTAAAGATAGAATTTCATTGAGCATGGAGTAATGGAGCTGGTGTGTGTTTAGAATTTTCATGGCTACTGTCTAGCATTTATGGAACCGGAAGTTATTTTGCACACTTTGAAGGAGGTAAGTAGCCATCAGCATCATGCAGCTATAAACACGTTGACCCATAAAAGAGACCTGCCAGCAAGGTACACTGGTGCAATAGTGGCGCAAATATTACATGAGTATCCAATTATTTTTTGGATGGATTTTATGCCTACTTTATGAAGTGAGATCTATACCTGACACTATTAAACTCTACAAGACCTGCAGACTACTTTGGTCATGGGACAACGGGAAACCTACTGCTATGACACTGCTAAGATAGATGTTCTCAAACTCCCTAATACTGTGACCCTTTAATACAGTACCTCATGTTACGGTGATCTGAAGCAAAAAATTGTTTTCATTACTACTTCATAACTCTAATTCTCCTACAGCCAAAAATCATAATATCAATATCTGGTATATAGGACATCTAATATGCAACCCTGTGAAAGGGAAATTCAACTCAGAAAGGGCTTGAGAACCATTATACTAAAGAAATATCACATGCAGAACATCAACTTGGATAAAAAGAAAGAGTATTAGAATAAACTTGGGTGTCTCCCAATGAACATCGGGCACTCACAAGAGAAGCAGAAATGTCCTCATAAGAGGGTTGCAGGAAGAGACCTGCCAAATGAGCTAAGGAAGAAAGGGGAGGTACAGCACATCCAAAGCCCTCTCTGCCCCTTCCCCGCAAGCAGAGAGCTTGCCTTTGAGAAGTGCTCCAACCCCGAGACTGAGGTGATCCCCATTTCTCTCTAGTGACCTTCTAAGGAAGGACCAACCAGGAGGCACAGGCCTCAGAAGCAGCAGGGCAGCCAGTACAGGATCCTTTTTACCTCCATCTTCACCAAGGAGAAGGTACTGGAGATCCACAGCCCCCTCTGCCTCTTCCCTGCAAGTGGAGAGCCTGTCTCCAGGGTTTGTTCTGACCCCAGGACTCAGGATGGATGACTGATCCATAGCCCCACTGCACACAGGTCTTACCTGAGGAGAGCTGATCTCCCAGAAGTGATGACACAGGCTTGTTCCATAGGAGGAACAAGCTCCAGCCAGAGACAGCAAGACCATCTAACACCAGAGATCAACAAATGGTGAAAGGCAAATGCAAGAATCTTACCAATAGAAACCAAGACTACTTGGCTTCATCAAAACCTAGTACTCCCACCACAGCAAGTCCTGGAGATACCAAAACACAGGAAAAGCAAGATATGTATCTAAAATCATATCTCATGATGGTGCTAGAGGAATTTAAGAAGAGCATGAACAACTCCCTTAAAGAAATACAGGAGAACACAGGTAAACAGGTTCAAGCCCTTAAAGAGGAAACACAAAAATCTCTTAAAGAATTACAGGAGAACATAAGTAAACAAGTAGAATTCCTTAAAAAGAAAGAACAACAACAAAAAAAACTAAACAAAAAAATTAAAAAAGAAAAAGAAAAAAAAAAAGAACTCTTTAAAGAGGAAACACAAAAATCCCTTAAAGAATTACAGGAAAGCACAACCAAACAGGTGAAGGAACTGAACAAAACCATCCAGGACCTAAAAATGGAAATAGAAACAGTTAAGAAATCACAAAGAGAGACAACTCTGGAGATAGAAATCCTAAGAAAGAAGCCAAGAACCATAGATGCAAGCATCACCAACAGAATACAAAAGATAGAAGATAGAATCTCATGTGCAGAAGATACCATAGAAAACATTGACACAAAAGTCAAAGAAAACACAAAATGCAAAAAGTTCCTAACCCAAAACATCTAGGAAATCCAGGACACAATGAGAAGACCAAACCTAAGGATAATAGGTATAGAAGAGAAGGTACTTTGGCCCTTACTGGCCCAAAGTAAAGGGCCAGTAAATATCTTCAACAAAATTATAGAAGAAAACTTCCATAACCTAAAGAAAGAGATGCCCATAAACATACAAGAAGCCTATAGAACTCTAAATAGACTGGACCAGAAAAGAAATTCCTCCTGTCACATAATAGTCAAAACACTAAATGCACATAACAAAATAAGAATATTAAAAGCAGTGAGGGAAAAAGGTCAAGTAACATATAAAGGCAGGACTATCAGAATTACACCAGACTTCTCACCAGAGAATATGAAATCCAGAAGATCCTGGGTTGATGTCATGCAGACCTTAAGAGAACACAAATGCCAGCCCAGGCTACTATACCCAGCAAAACTCTCAATTACCATAGATGGAGAAACCAAAGCATTCCATGACAAAATCAAATTTACACAATATATTTCCACAAATCCAGCCCTTCAAAGGGTAATAAATGGAAAACTTCAACACAAGGAGTGAAACTACATTCTAGAAAAAGCAAAAAAGTAATTTTCCAACAAAATTAAAAGAAGATAGCCACATGACCAGAATTCTAACTCTAACAACAAAAATAGCAGGAAGCAACAATTACCTTTCCTTAATATATATTGATATCAATGGACTCAATTCCCCAATAAAAAGAGATAGAATCAGACTGGGTATGTAAATAGGACCCAACATTTGATTGCATTCAGGAAATCCACCTCAGTGACAAAGACAGACACTACTTCAGAATAAAAGGATGGAAAACAATTCTACAAGCCAATCGTCTCAAGAAAAAAGCTGGAGTAGCCATTCTAACATCAAATAAAATTGACTTTCACCCTAGAGTGATCAAAAAAGGAGGGACACTTCATATTCATCAAAAGTATGATCTACCAAGAGGAACTTTCAATTCTGAACCTCTATGTTCCAAATGCAAGGGCATCTAACATTCATACAAGAAACTTTACTGAAGCTCAAAGCACACATTACACAGCACACAAAAATAGTGGGAGACTTCAACATCCCACTCTCTGCAATAAACAGATCATGGAAACAGAAACTAAACAAAGACTTGGTGAGACTAACAGAAGTTATGAAACAGATGGATTATTAAATCAGATCACCATGGACTAAGGCTGCTCCTCAATAACAACATAAACAATAGAATGCCCACATACACTTGGAAGATTAACAATACTCTACTCGATGATTCTTGGTCAAGGAAGAAATGAAGAAAGAAATTAAAGACTTTCTAGAGTTTAATGAAAATGAAGCCAGAACATACCCAAACTTATGGGACACAATAAAAGCAGTCCTAAGAGGAAAACTCATAGCTCTGAGTGCCTCCAAAAAGAAACTGGAGAGAGCATACACCAGCAATTTGACAGCACATCTGAAAACTCTAGGACAAAAAAGAAGCAAGTTCACCCAAGAGGTGTTGAAGGTAGGAAAGAATCAAACTCAGGGCTGAAATCAACCAAATAGGAACAAAAAGAACTATACAAAGAATAAACCAAACCAGGAGCTGGTTTTTTGAGAAAATCAACAAAATAGATAAATCCTTAGCCCGACTAACTAGAGGGCACAGAGACATTATCCTAATTAACAAGATCAGAAATGAAAAGGGAGACATAACAACAGACACTGAGAAATCCAAAATTCTTGAGAGCCTACTACAAAAGCCTATACTCAACAAAACATGAAAACTTGGATGAAATGGACAATTTTCTTGACAGATGCCAGGTATCAAAGTTAAATCAAGATCAGATCAATTATCTAAACAATCCCATATCTGCTAATGAAATAGAAACATTCATTAATAGGCTTCCAACCAAAAAGCAAAGGACCAGATGGGTTTAGTGCAGAGTTTTATCAGACCTTCAAAGAAGACCTAATACCAATACTACTCAAAATATTCCACAAAATAGAAACAAAAGCTACTCTACCCAATTCGTTCTATGAAGCCACAGTTACTCTTATACCTAAATGACACAAAGACCTAACAAAGAAAGAAAACTTCAGATTAATTTCCCTTATGAATATCAATGTAAAAATACTCAATAAAATTCTTGCAAATTGAATTAAAGAACACATCAAAACTATCATCCACCATGATCAAGTCGGCTTCATTTCAAGGATGCAAGGGTGGTTCTATATTCAGAAATCCATCAACGTAATTCACTATATAAACAAACTCAAAGAAAAAAATATATGATCATCTCATTAGATGCTGAGAAAGCATTTGACAAAATCTGATATCCCTACATGATAAAAGTCTTGGAAAGATCAGGAATTCAGGAAAGATCAGGCCCATATTTAAACATAGTAAAAGCAATATACAGAAAACCAGTAGCCAACATCAAACAAAGTGGAGAAAAACTTGAAGCAATCCCACTAAAATCAGGAACTAGAGGAGGCTGCCCACTCTCTCACTACATATTCAATATTGTACTTGAAGTCCTAGCCAGAGGTATTAGACAAGAAAAGTAGATCAAAGGGATACAAATTGGAAAGGAAGTCAAATTATCACTATTTGCTGATGATATGATAGTATACTTAAGTGACCCCAAAAATTCCACCAGAGAGCTCCTAAACCTGATAAACAACTTCAGCAAAGTAGCTGGATATAAAATTAATTCAAGCAAATCAGTGGCCTTCCTCTACACAAAGGATAAACAGGCTGAGAAAGAAAGTAGGGAAACAACACCCTTCATAATAGTCACAAATAATATAAAATACCTTGGTATGACTCTAACTAAGCAAGTAAAGATCTATTTGACAAAAAACTTCAAGTCTCTGAAGAAGGAAATCAAAGAAGATCTCAGAAGATGGAAAGATCTCCCATGCTCCTGGATTGGCAGGATTAATATAGTAAAAATGGCCATCTTGTTGAAAGCAATCTACAGATTTAATGCAATCCTCATCAAAATTCCAACTCAATTCTTCACAGACTTAGAAAGAACAATTTGCAAATTCATCTGGAATAACAAAAAAAAACGAATAGCCAAAACTATTCTTAACAATAAAGGAACCTCTGGTGGAATCACCATCCTAGACCTTACATTGTACTACAAAGCAATTGTGATAAAAACTGCATGGTATTTGAACAGTGACAGGCAAGTAGGTCAATGGAATAGAATTGAAGACGCAGAAATGAACACACAAACCTATGGCCACTTGATCTTTGACAAAGGAGCTAAAACCATCCAGTGGAAAAAAGACAGCCTTTTTAAGAAATGGTGCTGGCTCAATTGGCAGTTAGCGTGTAAATTTCTTATCTCCTTGTACAAAGCTCAAGTCCAAGTAGATCAAGGACCTCCACATAAAACTAGATACACTAAAGCTAATAGAAAAGAAAGTGAGGAAGAACCTCAAGCATATAGGCACAGGGGAAAATTTCCTGAACAGAACACCAATAGCTTATGCTCTAAGATCAAGAATTGACAAATGGGACCTCATAAAATTGCAAAGCTTCTGCAAGGCAAAAGACACTGTCAATAGGACAAAATGGCACCCAAAAAATTGGAAAAACATCTTTACCAATGTTATGTCTGATAGAGGGTTAATATCCAATATATACAAAGAACTCCAAAAGTTAGTCTCCAAAGAACTAAATAACCCTATTAAAAATGGGTTACAGAGCTAAACAAAGAATTCTCAGCTGAGGAATATGGAATGGCTGAGAAGCATCTAAAGAAATGTTCAACATCCTTAGTAATCAGGGAAATGCAAATCAAAACAACCCTGAAATTCCACGTCACACCAGTCAGAATGACTAGGATAAAAAACTCGGGTGACAGCAGATGCTGGCAAGGTTGAGGAGAAAGAAAAATGCTCCTTCATTGCTGATAGAATTTCAAGTTGGTACAACCACTCTGGAAATCAGTTTGGCAGTTCCTCTAGAAATTGGACATAGTACTACCAGAGGACCCAGCTATACCACTCTTGGGCATATACCCAGAAGATGCTCAAACATGTAATAAGGACACATGCTCCACTATGTTCATGGCACCCTTATTTATAATAGCTAGAAACTGGAAACAACCCAGATGTCCCTCAACAGAGGAATGGATACAGAAATTGTGGTACATCTACACAATGGAGTACTACTCAGCTATTAAAAACAATGAATTTGTGAAATTCTTAGGAAAATGGATGGATCTGGAGAATATCATCCTGAGTGAGGTGACTCAATCACAAAAGAACACACATGGTATGCATTCTCTTATAAGTGGATATTAGCCCAGAAGATCGGAATACATAAAATAAAAATCACAAACCAAAAGAAACTCAAGAAGAAGAAAGACTAAAGTATGGATACTTCATTCTTTCTTAAAAGGGGAAACAAAAAAACCATGGAAGGAGTTATAGAGACAAACTATGGAGCAGAGACTGAAGGAAGGACAATTCAGAGACTGCTCCACCTGGAAATCCTTCCCATATTCAATTATCAAATCCAGACACTATTGTGGATGTCAGCAAGTGCTGGCTGACAGGAGACTGATATTGCTGTCTCCTGAGTGGCTCTGCCAGTACCCGACTAATACAGAATTAGAGGTTCACAGCCATCCATTGGACTGAGTACAGGGTCCCCAATGAAGGAGCTAGAGAAAGGACCCAAGGAGCTGAAGGTTTTGCAGCCCCTTAGGATGAACAACAATATGAACTAACTAGTACCCTTAAAGCTCCCAGGGACTAAACCACCAACCAAAGAGTATACATGGGGGAACTCATGGCTCCAGCAGCATGTTTATAGAAGAGGACAGTGAAGTCAGTCATCAATGGGAGGAGAGGCCCTTGGCCTTGTGAAGGCTCTATGCCCCAGTGTAGGGGAATGCCAGGGCCAGTAAGCAGGAGGGGGTGGGATGGTGAACAGGTAGAGGGGATAGGGAACAGGGGGTTGTTTTATTTTTTGTTTTATTTTATTTTATTTATTTTTTTTTTGGAGGGAAACCTGGGAAAGGAGATAAAGAAAACATCTAATTAAAAAAATATAAATATCCCAATAAAATGACCACTAATGATATATTGCTGCATCTATAGACCAGAGCATCATTTAGCACTCATCAATAAAGCTTCTTTTAGTACATGGCAATTAACAAAGAGATTCACAACTACATAATGTGCTGAAAATGAGAGACTTTAAAGCAACTAAATGCAATATCTTTACCAAACTCCTCTCAGATGGAAAAATAAATATGGAAGAGCATTATCTTATTAATTTTTAAATCATTTTTAATTTGTCTATTTTTACTTCTAGTGTTTTCTTTTTCTCTCTTTGAGACAGAGAGCAGGCATGAAGGTAGGTTGCTAGAAGGGTAAGGAGGATATGGGAGGACTTGAAGAGGGAAGGTAAACAATAAAAATTTAATGTCAGAAAACATTACATTCAATTTAAAAAAATCAAAATAACTTTTTATTTCTCAGCTCCAAGGTGACAAGAGGAAGAAGACAAAGAAATAGAAGAAGAACAAGAATAACCAGAATTAGAATTGAAGAAGAAGAAGAAGAAGAAGAAGAAGAAGAAGAAGAAGAAGAAGAAGAAGAAGAAGAAGAAGAAGAAGAAGAAGAAGAAGAAGAAGAAAAAGAAGAAGACGAAGGAGGAGGAGGAGGAGGAGGAGGAGGAGGAAGAGGAGGAGGAGGAGACAGAGACGGAGACGGAGGAAGGAGGAAGGAGGAAGGAGGAAGGAGAAGGAGAAGAAGAAGAAGAAGAAGAAGAAGAAGAAGAAGAAGAAGAAGAAGAAGAAGAAGAAGAAGAAGAAGAAGAAGAAGAAGAAGAAGGAAGAAGAAGAAGAAGGAAGAAGGAAGAAGGAGAAGGTGGTCATGTCAATAAAGGACCTCAAAAATAAAATGTGTAATCAGTTTATTGCCTAACTATTCCTTGTGCCTTAATGGACAAGGGCAGTACAAACTTTACCATTTGGGAGATCATAAAGGCACAAGCAGTGTTGTAGACATATTTGAAGCACATTACTTCAGCACATATGTGTTTCTCAAACTTGAATTCAAGCTTCACTACTTCATGAACTATGCCATTCACAGTAAGTTTATCAAGAATTGATTGTTTGAATGCAGAAGGACCAAAGGCTCCCACCATTATATGGACTTGTTGGTGTTGTCCAATGCTCACAACAAAAGCTCATGTAGGAGCTGGCTTCATCAGGGCAGAAGAGAAACCATCTGGGGAAAAATAGAAATAATACTTTTTTAAAACTGAAAAATATAATTTATAAAAACAAAATTTCAGTCTATAAATTGTGGGCTCATTAAAATCACAAGTAAGTCACATACTTTCTTATTCCTAAAGTGAAGAACTCGGACATAGTCACTATAAAATCAAATCAAAACCAAAGTCCAATGCATAAACCTTGACTTCTATACTCACAAATTTCTATGCTCCAAAGGGCTTGGCAGTGGCGATTCTCTGACACTACTAACAACAGCTCATGGAGCTCATCTCATAGGATCAGGCCAGGTCCACAGAATGGCTATTGTCCTTAACATTACTGGTGTACCATCTGGGATCTGCAATGTCACTGGACTACATATATCTCCAGTTGTAACCTCTCCAAGGCTCTTTGCAGGGCCTCTAACCCTGATATATGCTGCCAAGCCTCCCATGACACTTCTCCCATGACACCTTAAATTCTGGAGTTTTCTCTTCTACTAAGGATGTGCCCTCACGAATGTCTTCTGCTGGCCTCTATCATTGATAAGCCACAGTTGCTTTTCCTGATGCCTGTATACTTTCAAATCCTTATTTCCTTGGAGACTTAAACATTACCAAGTGTGTCGACCAGTGTGAGGCATTCCTCACTTGAAGTTCTCTTTTCAAACATGACTCTTGTGTGTGTTGAGCTGATATAAAACAAGAACCAGCACAGAAGGTGCCTGAGGAATCAAAGGAAAATAACAAGTTTCACAAGTGAGGAAAGGACTTCAGTTTAAGTATGAATTGTACCTATGAGTTTTAGAAGCATTTATTAAGTAAAATTTCAAGTAGTTTGAAGTGCAGTCTTTATTGTGCATTGATAATAATATTACATAGCATACAATTTTTTTGTTCTATACTATAAATGATTGAAAGAAAAACAAGATATGACTAGATATCAAACATTATTTATCTTCAGGCCATGATTATTGTAATTCAGATAAATATGAATTTCCAAGTATTAAAATATATGGCTTATTATAAAGAGATTTAAATTTCAAAACTTCATAGCAATCCTTAAAACCAATTTTTTTATTAGATGTTTTCTTTATTTACATGCCATACGATATCTCCTTTCCAGATACTGCCCTTATCCCCTCCTTAAAGAAAAAATAAATAAAACAAAAACAAAACAAAAAACAAAAACAAAAACAAAAACTAGCCCCTGTTCCCTACCCCCTCTCCCTGCTCACCACCCCACTCTCTCCAGCTTCTTGGCCCTGGCATTCCCCTACACTGGGACATAGAACCTTCACAGGGCCAAGGGCCTATCCTCCCATTGATGACCGACTTGGTCATTCTCTGCTATACATATGCTGCTGGAGCCATGAGTCCCACCATGTGTACTCTTTGGTTGGTGGTTTAGTCCCTGGGAGCTCTGAGGGTACTAGTTAGTTCATATTATTGTTCGTCATAATGGGCTGCAAGCCCTTTAGCTCCTTGGGTCCTTTCTCTAACTCTTTCATTGGGGACCCTATACTCAGTCCAATGAATGGCTGTGAGCCTCTACTTCTGTATTAGTCGGGTACTGGCAGAGCCTCTCAGGAGATTGCTATACCAGTCTCCAGTCAGCCAGCACTTGCTGGCATCCACAATAGTGTCTGGATTTGATGATTGAATATGGGAAGGATTCCCAGGTGGAGCAGTCTCTGGATTGTCCTTCCTTAAGTCTCTTCCCCATAGTCCTTAAAACCAATTTTTAAAAGATGGATGTTACTTTCTCTTAATATAGAAATTATCTCTCATGTCTTGAAATATCAGAGAATTTGATATTCATGGGGGCATGCAATTCTGTAAAGGAAAGAAAAGAAACAATCTCCCACCCATTCTCATTGTCTGTCTTGTGTAAGTATCCCAGTTCTGTGTACCTTAAAATAAAATCTATGTCATAGCAAAGAACAGCTCCTAGGACACATGCCAGTTTGATGACTGTTTTCTCTTGCATGTAAATTCCCTAAGAACTCTAATCTGCAATTTGTTGAAGGAGCAGGATGAAAAGACAACTCAAAGGAGAAGGCAAAATCAATAAAAAAAATCAATGTAAAAGTTGTAAAAGCTATACCAATTACGTCCCCAATATATTTCCTTTTGGAGAGCTGTTTTAAGTACAACTTTTAATTTTTATTTGACTAGACTCACTGCTAATGGTAGGGAGCAATCAGGTGAAACAAACAAAAAAAAAGACTAAACCCTTCAGAAAAAACCCTTCAGAAGCTAAAGGAGTATTTATAGTCCAGCAAATGGCTTTTTTCATGCTACCATTTTCTCATTTCCTTTGTGCATCTTTTTAATTTATGTGGACATATGACCCCTGAAAACCATTTTAATATCTTGCCTAAGACAAAACATTCTAAGACTTACCAGGAATTTTCCTTTTCAGGATTGTTTAAAATATATGTGTATCTTTTCACACAGATTATCATTAAGGAATTTAAAATTACACATAAAAAAGAGTACTTGGGTACCATAAATAATTATAATGTATACTTTACTCAAAATATTTTTAAGTATATTCTCTGATTTACAATGTGAAATATTATGAAAATATTGGATGGTACATTTTCCATTATTCTATAAGTAAATCCTCATAAAGTGAGAAAGTTAAAAGAAAAACCTGCAGTTGAGCTGAAAATTTTAGTCAGTTTACATAATAAAACTCATTTAAACAGTCCTTGTTATAACATAGGAGCATTTCAATATCTTTTACCTTATACATTTTGTTTACAAAATATATTTTAAGGTTGCTATTTACTTTTTACTTATGTGTTTGAATGCTTATCTGTACGTAGGCATGAACATGTAAGTGTAGGTGGTGCTGAGAGCCAGAAGAGAGCACTGGTTATTCTGGAGCTTGTGCTAAAGACAGTCGTGAGCTCCCGCAAAATGGGTTTGGGAACTAGAATAGTAAGAGTAGTACGCACAACTAACTGCTGTGCCATCTCTACAGTCCCCAACTACACTTTCCTATCAACCTCATAACAACCCTATGAGAATTCCCCTTATGTTAACAAAGACAAGCATCAATGAGTTAGCATTTTTTTCTGAAATTACATAGGTAAATAGTTGAGGAATATTTACCCCATGTCGTTTAGCTCATGCTTTTCATTAAAATATCTAGTAGTTGCTAAAATTATAGTTTTTTCATTGATATTACAGATTAATAAAACCAACATATTTGTATAAATATGGGTCTAAATGTCTTTCATTTCATTTCATTGTATTTCAAATCAATAGACTTGAAGTATTAGAAATTATAAGAGTATAAAATATGCTTTGTAGAATTTATCCTTATGTAATAAAAAAGGGAGAAAATAGTATTACATTTTTATTTGATAAGGAGGTAAATAGTAAATATTTGTTAATCTTTTACAACACCAACTTACATGTAGTGATGAGGTAAATTTTACGCTAGTTCAACATTGATTGCAACTCCCTCCATATGTTTTAACAACATTTATATTAACAGCTTTGATTATCAAGGTGTTCTTTTTGACATTGCCACCTGTGCTATCATTTTAATGGTGACCTTAAATGTTTACCTAACTGCTAGAAATGACTCAGAAATCATCTCCTCTCACATTTCAATGTAGGAGAATTGCTAGATTATGAATACCCTGTCCTCCAAAATCATATATCAAAACAAAGGAAAAAACAATATTTAAAAGGAATAGATGTTATTTTTGTTTGCTGTTTGAATGCAGGAAATATCTTTGTAGAAAAACTCCAGATAATGAACCACAGAAGACAAAATGGTTAGTACACCTACCTGTAACATTTCTTTCATTTCTCAACAAACAAGGACCAAACTAATGAGTGCTTAGTACCAATAAACAGATTTTCTACTCAGACCTTGTTCTCAAGCATCATTCTCAGATAAAAGGAAGTATGGCTTCTTGGTAAAAACCATTATGGTAGGATGTGGATCAAAATCACAGAAGAGAAATATAACATATACTTCAATTTTCAAAAACAAGCAATTTCTAGAAATACAACAAAAAAATAAACACACAAAGTGATTGGTATATGTCAAAGATATATAGGAACTGATTGGAGAAGTTGTAATCATTTTGTCAAAAAATAATAAGATATCATAGGATTAAAGGACAATTATAGAACAAATGCGAATATGCAGTGATAAAATAAATTTCTAAATAAGTAAGTTTAATAGAATTATTACCTTGTTATGCATTTCAAATTAATTTTTCATGATTGAAGTACAGGATACATATAGAATTTCTCTTCCAAAGAATACATTTTGAAGTATTGAAGAGAGAGTACTTTAGAATCCAGAAACTTACCAAATTATAAATCATTAGGATTGTTACCTGCAGTAATAAGAAATTATGATCCTTTCTGCCTCTGAAACAATAATGTGAAAATAGTCAAACTGTGTTTCTATGCCTAAGCCCATATTCCACTTTAGACATGAAAACATACCATTCTCTATTTGAGATTATAAAAATTAAAGGCATCAAGCACATTCAAATCAAGATATATTTTTGAGAATCTTTTGTTTATACTAGAGAGGCATAAGGATAACATGTCATAGTTGGGTTCTGTCTACACTGCATTCATTGAAAGAAAGTGTAGAACTTTAGTTTTACATCAAAATTATTAAAGATGTTCTTCTAATATAAACCCTGAGCACTATGGAAGATAGAGTATGGAATGTATAGAATTGCCTGTCAGTCTTCTAATTCTATTCTATAATGTTATTATTGTCTTGACTATGTTTTAAAATGTTGGGAAATTATGTTAATTTTAATAGAAATTATGTCTTTAAATGAATACACAAAAAAGTTAAAATTAGAAAAAATTCATATACAGAAACAAAATAATGTTGAAGACATAATATTATGGATAAGAATATAATTATATATGTGTCTTTGGCTCTATTTTTCTGTGTAAGTAGTACTTATTGATAACATCTTTAGAAATTACTATTGAGAATCATTAAGAAAAGAAATATAATGTTATTTAATGAGATCCATAAACTACTTGAATTTGTGGCAACAGCTTGTATGAGTGCTGTCTGTGTCTTCATTAAATTTTTGTATTGTTTTCTTCAGTTCTAACTGATTGATTTCAGCCCAGACTGTAATTGTTTCCTGCCTTTTCCTCCTCTTTGCATGCTTGCTTCTTTTTTTGTACCACATTCAGGTGTATATTTAAATTGATAACTTTCTAATTTCTTTATGAATGCTATGAACTTTCCTCTTAGCACTGCTTTCATTGTGTCCCATAAATTTTAGTGTGTTGTGCCTTCACTATCATTGAATTCTATAAAGCCTTTAATTCCTTTATTTCTTCATTTTTTCCCTGACTCAGAGATTATTGAGTAAACAGCAGTTCAATTTCCATGTGTGAGTAAGTTTTTTGATGTTTGTTGTTGAAGTCCAGCTTTAATCCATAGTGATCTGATGAGATAACACTTGCTTTGCTGGACTGTAGACCTTGAGTGTCTAGATGTTTGAGTGTCCCCTAAAGTTATTGGTCAAAATTCCATTCTGTCCAAATATAAGTGATATCTAAATAGATATCTGTAAATCAAATATCTAAAATTATTGCTTGGCAAACAAAATAAAACAAACATATGAACAAACAAACAAAAAGCCCTCAAACAAAATAGTATTGAGATGCCACAATATTTTTCAATTTCTTTTTGTGGTATTTTACGTTTTTTGTTGTTGTTGTTGTTGTTGTTTGTTTTTTCGAGACAGGGTTTCCCTGTGTAGCCCTGGCTGTCCTGAAACTCTGTAGGCCAAGCTGTCCTCGAATTCCTCGAATTCAGAAATCCGCCTGCCTCTGCCTCCCAAGTGCTGGGATTAAAGGCATGTGCCACCACTGCCCAGCTGTTTTACATTTTTCGTTGTCAAGATTCTAATGTCGTTGTTTCTTTTAACTTTAAGATGGTCTTGAAACTGTGAGTAGGTTTACTTCCTTTATAAAATATTGTTAAGTCATCGCTCCTTTCCATGTGTTTGTATATAAGCAGTTATGTTTTAAAAGTATGAAAATTCCCCACTGTGATCAGCTGTTATCTGTCTAGCTTGTCATCTCTAAAATGTGGGTGTATGTACACTAGTTATATCTTATTGTAAACATGACCTATATACTATACGTGTTCTAATACTATACTTTGATATGATTAAGACGTAGTCTCCTTTCTTATCTTTTTTTCTGATTCTTTATAACTTTATAGTTTTCCCTAAGCATTTTAATATACCTGAACAATGATTTCATTAGTTCTCACATATATTTTATAGAGAATACACCGACACATTTATGTACTCATTTGTAACATATGGATATTTTCTTTCAATATATTTACGTCATTGTATTGAAATATTTATAACATTATTATATAATGATAAATAAGATACATCCTGTTTTAATTGCTTTATGCTAAGCTTATAGTGAGTTGAGTAATGAGAGAAAATTTGAGATACATATTTTCTTGTTAAAATCATTATTGTGTATTTAGTTTTATGTGATATCTAAAGGTAAGAATTAGTTAATTAGATTTTGTGATTTCATTCTTTTATTCTCTGTTTATAAAGCCATTAACTTTACAATATCAAACATTACTTCAGTTTCAATTTTTAATATTCTTATGAGTCAACTTTTGTCTTTTTTCTTTGTTCTTTTAAGAAATATGCAGCCCTGCCTATGAAGTAAAAACAGGGCCAACTCATTGCACCTCAATTAAGTGCTAGTTATTTCTGCCTCACTCAATTTGTTATTAGTCATGGTGTTTCCATACATTTGTTAGGAACAACAGTGCAGGTGACATATTGGCACTACACTTGAATGAATCAGAAATTTGATTGAGAGAAATGAGTTGTCTTTAATTTAAAAAACAAAACTTTAAGCAACATAAAAGAAAACAAATCAGGTTCTCTGAATATTCCCAAAATATGCTGAATACATTCATGAGGGTAGCAAAAGAGCCTCTTGTTTATGCTGCTCAGAGTAAAATGTTATGTATGAAACACACAACTAGCTAGATATATAGAAACTGGTAAAAGCTCTACGTATTTGAGTTTGGAGGGTGATTTTGACAGCTTGTTTTGATTTTTCTCTTATGGTTTAAATACTCATGACAAATTATTATTTGGAAGATATATTTCAAAATAATTGATTCTTCAAATATAGACTGGTTTTGTTCTTAAATTGTTGATATATGTAGAATGTGGCATCTTTTCTTTCTGTCTAAGCTTCTTGTAAGTTTTGTACATGTATGCTTATTTTTATATGTGGGGACACACATGTATAGGTAGGTTCACATGTATGTTTGCTTGGGTATTAAAAGGTTTGACTTTGTATGTCTTCTTTCTTTATGTCATACTATAAGTATTAGTATATCTTATTTGAATCCAGAGTTCAAGAGTATGACTAGTTTAACTAGCCAGATTCCTCTGGCCTATCACTGGACGAACAGGCTGTATTCCATATTCACCTGTCATTTCTGTTGGTGCTAGAGAATGATACACTGGTCTTGACTTTGCACAGAAAGTTCTTCCCTCTATTCACATAGAATAATTTCTACCATCCTGTCCTGTTTATCTTTACATTGACAGAAATCTGTGCGATTTCATGAACAATCTAAGGTTTTAAGGTGTATATTGTACAATGAATAATTGAAGTCCTATAACATGTCATTAAATCACATAGTTATCATTTTATGCAAGGTTTTTACAATCCCTCAAAGTGATTTTCAAAGATATGATGTGTCATCATTAGATATAGTTGCTGTGATGAATAATAGGTTTGTTTAACTTACCTCTTATAGATCCAATTTTATATTCTTTTAAGTTGATGGCTTATATTCTACTGAATTAAAAAATTTTTATTTCATTTAATCTTTCATTGCAGCAAAAAATTAATTACTAAGTCCAACACTTTTGCCTGGCAGATATTCTGTAACACTACTACAATCCTCCCTAGCACAACACTTTAGTTTCCACAAAACACAATTTATAATAATTGCCTTATTTCTTCATTTCACCTAAAACTAGTGCCTTCTAGAGGATGAGATATTTTTCATCACTTTTGTTTTATCTTACTGATCACTTCAACTTTTGTGATTCTAAAAAAGCAATTAACAATAAATATAAAATTATGTGGCTTTTTTGACTGAGCAGCTTAGGGATTTCATGTTAAATATTGTTGAGCTTATTTTAATTTTGTGATTTTAAAATGTTTATTATATGCCATCCTTTTGTTTTGTTTGTTTGTTTTCTACTGATATTTTGTTTTTTGTTTGTTTGTTTTCTTTTATAATGATTGTATGCTTAGAGTAGAGACCAAAAAATCCTAAGAATATTTCTGTGCTGGAATTGATTTTTGCTGAAAAGAAAAAAAACTATCTTTTACCTCTGTCTATACATGTAAGGGCACATGCAAGGCATCAAACGGGGTTTTACAAGCAGGATACAGACATATTTGAGCTCCATTACTCCAAAATTTATAAGCTCTTAGAAACAATCAATCAGAATTTCAGGTTTTATTTCAATTGTTTTCCAGATTAGATTGTTTGTAATAAAATTTGAATCCATCCTAAAATAACTAGTCCTGCTGTTCTATAAAATGTTTCTGAGCAGTGACACTCTAGGTTAAAGTAGAAAGAAGTGACTCCTACAGTGGTATTACAATGTATGAAGACATTTTATCCAAATGTGCAGAAGTATGATTGGCTTTTGAGAGGAAATGTTTAAGAAAACATTTTTCTATTGTCCATCACCTTCAGAAGCCCTGGGATATTTTATACTAAGCAAGTCAGTGCCTTGGAATACAAGTATTCACATAAGAGATAGGAAGTGAAAATTACAAAAGTGAAACTTAAATTTAGGATTGTCTGCAGCTAATCCTGTTACTTTCAAACTGGTTTACATTGTAAAAGAAACTAAAAATTTTATTCTTAGTAAACATTAAGTATTATCTCCAAATTATATGTTTTTCTGAGATTTTTGTATATTGTATTTTTAAACTGGGGTCATTAAAAATTAATTTTCATATCATTTATTTCTACTTCTCTGTAAGATTTGAGCAATGGAGGCATCAGTCTAAACTATCAGTAGACTCAATGTATAGATAACTGACAGTCCCGAGTTCCTACCAGGAATCTCTCAAGGATATATTATATGGTCAAGTATTATATGGTTATTGCTTCTATCCATCCTACATGAGTGGGGGGGACTGTATTATGCAGTTCAGACCATTATTGGACCTGTTGTAGTTATGAATACTAATGTCTTTACTTTTTGTAAATTCATTCCTTAAAAAATTATTACAACTGCAATTCATTAAGTATGTATAATTGCCAAGTATTTTATAGCACTCCAACACATGTACTCAAACACAAGTATTAAATTTCTTACTTTACAGATGCTGGAGGTGAAGCTAGGAGAAATCAAATAACTTAACAATCGTATTTGACTTTGGAGCAACCCAAATTCCAGTCCAGATCTGGCTATATTATAATCTATATTTTTCCCATTTTACCTTGCTGCCAGAAAAGCAGGTTAATAAACCCCAGGCATTTGGGGAGGAATACAATAAACCGTCATGTAAAAATAAAAATATCTTTCATTTTCACTTCACTGTGTCTTATCTGTAAAGTATCACCCAGTTCCCTCATTCTACAAGAGTCAAGACCAAGACTTTAAGGAGAGAAAGTGTGGGAATATAAGGTGAGCAAAAAAAAAAAATGCTTTCTCTCTGAGGAATCAAAAAGGGAAAGAAAGGTTACATTGGCAGCTGAAGCAATGCTGTCTGTCATCAGATTTTATGATATGGTGTTTACATGGAGTCTATGGCACTGAACAAGCAGGGAATAAGCTTATTTCCTCCCAAAATAGAACAAATGCCAAGCAACTTTAACTGTCTTAGCCTCAGGAACTTTCTCCATTCTCTAGGAATGTACAGTTGCATTGAATTATTTAGAAACTTAAAGCTTGAGTGTATCAAAAGGCTAAGCCCTAGCATGTTAGTTTGAAAAGGTTTGAATGAGAACTGCTTCAAATTAAGTTTGCTGTGTTCTCCACTTCAAGTGTAGTAAAGAGTCCTCATATTAAATAGGGTGCTGAATTATGAAAATAAACATAAAATTCTATTAAATGAGAAGATGAACTCAGAATGCATTAGTGAAAATCTTGCTTTTCATTGTCCTTTGAATTTAAAGTGGAAGAGCTATTTCCTAGTCAAAGTATGTCTACTCAGTGTCATTCTGCATGGGAGAATTGAAATGAAATTATAAATCTCCAAACAGATTTTATTGCTGTGGAAAACCTGACAGAATCTTAACCAAGCAACAGAATTCTGCAGTGGCGAAGATGTATGCTAGCTCTATAGGATTCTAAAACACTAATAAAAAGAAAGAGGAAGGAAAGAACTAATTGTATTTTTTTGTCCATTCATTCTTTACATTTACAAAATTAATGTTGATAATTCTTTTCTAGACAATTTTAAATTACCTAAAGCAAAACTCTACAAGGAATAATTTGGTTTAAGAAAAAAAGTATTTAAAAAAAGATCTGTTTAATTTCCATTTTTAGACAAAAATATCCCAAATTCATACTTTATTTTCTTCTAAATAAGAAGATAGTTTCTTCTAAAGTGAGAAATATGTTTCTTCAATATTCATATTCACACTTCCTTTGTCTCCCCTTCTCTTATCTACATTTCCTGCAATTTACTTGGCATGGTAATGCTTTTCCAAGCCTTGGCAATCATGTCAGATGGTAAAATAATTAAATTTATAATATTGGCTTTATTATAATAATTATAGCATAATTATAAAAATAAAATATTAATTACATTAAATTAATTAAATATGGAGATATTTTTCAGTAGTTAAGAGCATATATTGTTCACGCAGAGAATTAAAATTTAGTCTCCATTAGCCATATCAAGCTCACAGCAACCTGTATCTCCAACACTAGTAGATATGAAGCCTTATTCTGGCTTCTATGGGCATGGCATACGTGTGTGAAAACCCACACAAGCGAACTCATATACATAATATAAAAGCCTTAAAAATCAAATCTTATCTAGAATTTGATATGTGACATGTATGAAAAAATAGTTATGTAAGGAAGTTGGGAATAGAGAACAGAGCTTATGTTGCATAACTTTACTGATCCAATCTCAACTGTCAATGGTGCATGCTTGTGGAGACAGTCAAATCTGAATCTCCTGGGTATGCAAGTAGCAGGAAGGAAAGGTGTTTCATTCAGTACTGGTGTTTAATGTCTTTGGGAAACTCTAAGCATTTCCTGTATGACATTCAACATCCATGAGCTCTACCTATATCCTTGACACTAATTTGCTTCACTTAAAGTCAATTGATTATAAGTTTTAAACCAAGATAGCTTCATAGGAACACCTAAATTAACATTTAATTTACTACCTGGGCGCCATAGCCTGCCCAATTTGAATTACAAACAATAATCACTACATATAATATCATAATTATTTACACTTGATAAATATTTTTGATAAAATTTTTATAAAATTAATCCATTAAAAATATAACATGGAATAAACTTATTTTAAATAATATGAGAAATATTTTAAATGTATTATTATGTATGTTAAGATTTAAACTATTTAAGATTTGGAATTTCAACAAACAAGAAAATTAATTGCTCTGTTCAAATAGCCTTTCTGTTTTTTCATAACACAGACAAAGCTAATTTTCTTTCATTTCATTTAATGTGCAGAGGCCTTTGTAAGAGAACACCTTCTTTGATAATAACATATTTTTGGAGGCTTTATCTCTAGCCTCTGATATAATATACAATAATCATCCAAGCATTTCTGGGATCATATTGTGATACTTTGACAGTTAATATGACTCAACAATAGAAATAGACAAGATACATGAAGGAATTATAAGAAGCAGCAGTCCCAACTCTTTTTTCTGCAGTAACTTATAGAGCATATTCTTTCTATATATTTCCCATATATGATAACTGATCTATTGAAAGGGGGATGGTTGTACACAGTGCCATAGATAATAAGTTGAGATTGATGTTTGCAAGCCTAAACTGGAGACCCAGTCACTAGCATCCCACTGCCCTACCTTTTAAAAAATGTATAAGTGCACAAGTGGGCATTTGCTCTTGGCCAAAACAAGTGTATAATATAGACAAGTCATGGGAAAGAAATATCAATAATTTGATATGAGTGAATCATTATCTTACTTCATATTTTAGATGCTTTAAAAATCATTTATCTAAGCCAGGTAGTGGTGGCACAAACCTTTAATCCCAGTACTTTGGAAGCAGAAATAGAAGGATTTCTGTGTTCGAGGCCAGCCTGGTCTACAGAGTGAGTTCCAGGACAGCCAGGGCTATACAAAGAAACCCTGTCTCGAAAAATCAAAAAAATTATCTAGACTTATATTCATAGTAGGGCAATATGTAGATTTGTTTTTTTTTTTTTTTAAAACAGGGCCTCGAACCCAGAAATCCGCCTGTCTCTGCCTCCCAAATGCTGGGATTAAAGGCATGTGCCGCCACTGCCCAGCTGTTATGTAGATTTTTTTAAAGGCACAATTTAGATGTTTGACACATCAGAATGTTATTATTGATCAACTTCGGAATCTGCTGTCTTCTTGCCATTTTCAGAACCACCAATCCCACAAGTGGGTTTGATTTCTGATAGTAAGATTATATGTGTTCTATTTCTCGAATAATAACCATATCATAATTTCTTATTAATCAGTTACTCATTGAGATGGACTCCATACCTGATACAAAATTAGTCATGCTACACATTGGTTTACTTTTGAAGTAGAATTGATTGATGATATAGTGCCATTGCATGTGGAATTTACATGTTCATACAGTTTGAGTAGCTGTGGTATGTCATTCAATTTGTGTAAGTTTGAGAATTATTCCTGAGCCTTTCAGCTGAGCAATTTCCTGACATTCCTTACATAACCTCAATTCGTTACTGTCTCCGTTTGTAATAGTTATTTTAACTATTTCTGACCTACATCTACTTTTATTTAATGAGGGCTTTAGGTATTAATTTGTCTCATTCTGTGCTTAATATAAGAAGAATATACTTTGCCCTAACGTGATTTACAAAGAGTTTATACTGTAAAAACAGAGAAGTAAATCTCTCCTGATTTTATTAAATTATGTGTAAGAGCATCCCAAAGTCAATTATTCTTTATTCATTCTGATTTTAATACTTGGAGAGAATTAACAGCATTGTTTCTGAACCAAACTAGGGAAGAATTATATCACTTTCAAGAATGTGCTGCAGTTCACCTTGTAGCTTCCAGGTATGAAAAATGTCAGAAAACATAGTCTTTTATTCTTTTATTTTCAAGAAAGATGTTGATACAATTACAAAAACATTTAATCCCACTCCACTCAATCTCACACCATTTAATTTTATCTTAAACGTAGTGTATGATATGATGAGGAGACATGTTTAATGACTCCAGAGTACCTACAATGATTAGCTGTTTTAGAACCTTACGGCATACCCATGCAAAAGCGTCTTAGGAAATGGTGTCCTTCCAGAATGAGCAGCGCAGGGTTAGTGGATAACTCAGACGCCTTCTGACTTTATTATGCACTGTGAGTTTTATGCCTTCCCAGTTTAGACAAATGGTCAGATAGCCTTTATACTTCTGCACCTCTCTTACAGAAAAACAGCACGGCCTTAGATCTCTCCATGTCTAGAGATATCCCTATCAGAGATCTCCAATGAAACATTTTCTTCAGAGATATCCCCTAATCGGTAAAAGAACAGAAAGAAACCCAAGCCCGTCCAGTAACATAAGGTACTATAGGCCAGGGACTCATGCTTGGCAGCTTTAACACTATAAAATCCACTATAGAAAATTCAGTTTCTTTAGATTTCTAGCAATGTCTTAACAAAGTAGCAGATCCTAGAAATATTGAATTTAAAGAAATTTCAGGTCTAGCATGGCCTTGGTGGGGACAGAACAATAGGGTTCTTGGTGCTGGGACAGGGCCAACTGATATGAGCTTCCATGAGTATCAATGGCTGCCATGGCATAAGTCTTGTTTGTATAATAATCTACATATTTTACATTCCTTCTTTAAGGAACATCCTTTAGAATTAATGGGTCCATGATAATCATTCTGGAAAGCAAATGTGTGGCTAATCTCACAGCCAAAGGTAAATCGTGGAACCTTCAAGACTGCCCTTAAGGCTATAGAAAGTAATTCTAGAAATATGAGTCTGAAAATATATAATTCCTCAACTGTGCAAAAATATAAGGATGCAATATGAATTGTATTAGGAGATTCACAGAGCTTAAGGAAAAGAGGCAGCTGCTTTAAAAAGCCAGCTTTTTAGAAAGTTACAAAGGCAGGCAGAGTTCAAGGTCAGCCTGGGACAAAGCAAGGTTAGGCCAGGTATGGTACAAATGGTAATTTCAAAACAGGCTCCCAACCAGCTAAAGTCTGTGCTTAACAGAGACAGGCAGGTCTCAGAATTCTTTTGCAATCTTAAAAGAAAATGTGTGCTTGCTGTTTCAGAAGAATTAAGGGTCTGGGATAAGGGAATGCTGATTCATACTATAATCAAAAGGAAACCTAAAGTAAATGACTGGATTGATATGTAAAATAAATGACTGGGCTTATGAGCTACAGGAAATGAGCTACCCAGAAAGTTCTTTTAGAATAGCAAGAGAGAACTCCTTGGAGAACTGCATCAAGCAGAGCACACACACACACACACACACACACACACACATACACACACACACACACACACAGAGAGAGAGAGAGAGAGAGAGAGAGAGAGAGAGAGAGAGATTGCTGTCTAGAAATCTCCAGAGAAAGCAGATCAGAGAGAAAGCAGGCTGGAATGATGTCTCCATTAGAAATTATGTTGCCATCTTGGACTCATGATTTGACTTACAGCTGTTTGTTTCTCTTCTTCCAGGCACCCCTTCCACAGAACCCATCTCCACACCAAGGTCCTTGGCAAAAAGAAAAAAAAATGTAACTACGTAGAAAAGCACAGAATTCGGGAAGGAATTAGTTCCAATAAATTTGGCTTTATCTCAAATGAAAAGCATTGTTTAGAGAATAGACATTGTCATATGTGAATAATTTACATGCATAAATACTGAAATGAAATGTATGCAAAGTCTAAAAAATATAATATTTATTTTGTTTTAAAAATAAAATATATTGAGTATATTAGGAAACATAATTTCCTTCAAAATATTAAATTCTCAGAATTATGAAAGTTTTTCTATATTATTTTGCTTGTTTCCAGTATATCATTTTCTCTTTGAGATTTAATCTAAGATAATTATTTTTAATCTTTTTTGCTTTCCTTTTCAATTTTCAGTGTTTGAGTCATAGTACTTGGACAGTGAATTATACCATGATTTGCACATCGTCAGGCCTTCAGGACAATGTCAAGATTATGTGAAGCACAATGAAATAACAGGAAAAAATGTGAGGGAAAATTAAGTAGCTAGAGAAAGGTAGGGTACTGGCAACCTACTTTAAAGACCTAAAGTACTGTGAAAAGACCAGAAAGAGAGAATAGGCTCAGAGGGCAGCACATCTCAAGGACAGTTTGAAGAAGTGAAGGACTGATCTTCAAGCAATTGTTGTCCCACACACCCTGTATTTTAAAACAATAAGAATAGGGAAGTACAAGTGCTGCATTGTGACTTGGAGCAGAAGAGGAAACTGTGACCTTGTATGATACACTGCATGACTCAGCACACAGCAGATGAGGCAGTTAATCCCTCAAGCTCCACTTCTGGCATGCATATTCTCTCATCAGCTACAGTCATTAGTGTGCCTTTCTAAGTACGTTCAGTGAAGTACCCTGTGGTATGGCAAGGGCATGGGCTAGCACTGCAAAGACAAGTGCCAAGATCCAAGAGGACAGACATGCTGCGGGCATCCAGAATCCAGAGAGAAGTTCTGGGCAAAGGCTAGTGTTGTGAGTGAAACTGTCCAACACCATACATGTACTTTAATTGCAGCATTAGCAACTGATTGTATCTAGATACAGGGCCTTTAAAGATAACTAAGTTTCTAAGTACTGACCTTATTTCAGTCTGATTTCTGTGCTTATGAAACTATCTAGAACAATGCCAAGAATTCATATATATACTGAAAGGCTGGGGAATTTTAGAATTTTAAAATAAGAGCATTTAATAGAAATGTATTAGTAGAAATGTACAGGGTATAACCTTTACCTACAAAGGGCATGGAGGGCCACTGTACCCAGCCAGGAATGTAGACTTGCCAGTTCCAGGAACTTGGCTAACTCAGAGCTTCAGGGTTCTGGTTCCTGAGACCTGCCCCTCCTGACTGATCCACAATGAGGGTGGAACTAGGAATGAAGGTCTACTGGTTTACTATGAGGCTCTCCACCCTGCAGAGGTTCTCCACCCTGCCGAAGCTCTCCACCTCGCCAACTGGTAGATGAAAATTACATTTCTAGAATTAATATGTTCCCCTCCCTAACTGACTGAATACCTTGGGTTAGAATTCCCCCTCACTCCCCCTGGTTTGTGGTTTTTCCCTTTAAATACCCCTTACTCCTTGTGCTCTGGGTCGAACCCCTCTGGCCTGCAAGGTTATGGGTTCGACCCCAGTACCGGCCTATCCCAAATAAACCTCGTGCGCTTGCAGCAAGATTGGTCTCTTGTGAGTTATTGGGTGGTCGTGTTATCCCGAGACTTGAGTGAGGGTCTCCCGAGTCCCGGGATCTTTCAATACAACAGTGGGGATGGAGAGAGCAAGACTACCTTTTTGTTTAAAAGAATATTTAGAAAAAGAAATACTTTGTTCATTTAAGAAAAAAAAATTGTTCTGATTAAAGAAAGTTAGCAAACAAGCAAATGTATTTTATTGTTGCTGTGGGGAGTTCACCAGAAATGACCACTGGAACACAGATTTCTAAGCCAATGGAAAGTATTTATATGTTTGTCAGCAATTACACTATTACTACACAATTACTACACAGTGTAGCCCTTAACCTGAAAGACCCCCAGAACTGGGGAGCTCCTTATTCAAGTCTCGGGATGACGCGACCACCCAATGACTCACGAGAGACCAAACTTGCTGTAATCACATGAGGTTTATTCCAGATCTGGGGTCGAACTCATAGCCTGGCAGGCCAGAGGGGTTCGACCATGAGCACGAGGAGTAAGCGGTGTTTAAAGGAAAAAACCCACAAACTAGGGGGGTGAAGGGGTTATCAGGGAAACATAACAAGGGAACAATGGAAAATTCCAAAGGAACCCACTACCTAGCTGAGTCAGATCACAAGGAGTCATCCTGCACACTCATTGTCTAGAGGAATGTGGTTTGGTCAACACTATCTTCTTAATGGCTGACCGCTCCTAGGACTAATTAGATAACTTATATCCTGTTGTTTAGTCAATGTTATCTTTTTAATGGCTGACCACTCCTAGGACTAATTAGATAACTTATATCCTATTTCTGGAACTGACCAGTCCACCTTCCTGGCTCGTGACAGAGACTTCTTATGCCTTCTTTAAGTAAAGGTTACACATAATACATATATTTTTATTAAATGCCCTCATTCTAAGATTCTCTAGCCTTTCAACCTTTCTCGGGGTTATCTTTTAAGCACAAAAGCCTATTCCGGGGTGACACACCTCAATTTGCAAAAACAGTAGCCAGCAGTGAACCTATAGAAACAAAAAGCAAGGTTGGTACATTTAGGGACATGGATTAGGCTTTGTTTTAGTTTTGCCAGGTGGTAATGAAATGGCCTGAATAGTAGTCTCATCATGGCATCAGTTGTGTTAAGGTGTGGGGGTCTGTAACATACCAACAGGTTCTTTGGGCATGAGACCAGTTGTGGATTCATCTAGGGGCAGAGAGTTACAATGTCCTTTTAGCATTAGTAGTTAAACAGAATTTATGTTTAACAGATAATAGGCAGTTGAGCAGGTAGGCCTTTAGCGAGAGCTAGTAGTTAATGGATTAATGGGTCAGCTATAGCTGTTTGTTGAGTAGTTAATGAGGGGGACCAGGGGAACAAAGATTACCATCTATTGTCAGATTTTTTGACACCTCTTTTTTTAAAGCTTATTTTTGACCATGACTAAACTTTTTTTTTTTTACCTATCCCTGACTGATTATCATAGAAGCAAACAAGTTTCTCTCTGTGTCATATAGAGACTTTCTTATCTCATAAAGAGGAGGCCCAATTTTATTTTGTGTGTGTGTGTGTGTGTGTGTGTGTGTGTGTGTGTGATTTTGATAAACACCTTTGACTAAAGACTCTAACTAGGCTTATAGATGGCAAGCAGAAAGATGGTCCAGGTCTGTGTCTACTTTGAACATCAAATTTTTAATTTTTTTCCTCATAATTAGGGCTGATGTTCCAACTGCAGTGGAGCCCAGGATACCTGCCCCCACCAATAGGGAAATGAGAATTGGGATAGCTGGGAAAGCATAGATTCTAGATTTAAGTGGGTCCTGACCTTTTCCCCATGTGGATAAATCCCTATGGTACAACATACATTGGATTCTTCAGAAGATGGCCGCTTGGTTGGTTTTAGTGCTAGCAGACCAAGTAGTCTCTGTGGCTTGGAAATACATTCCACTATTATTCCTGGAATTAACCAGTAGTGTATGGCTAGAGAAATCTGCATAGAGAAACCATCTAGAGATTATCTAGGTGCCATTCAACAGGCAGCCTTCCTAGGGAGATATTCCAAGGTGATTTTAGTGTGGCTCCACTTACAGCTGTTAAGGTTGGAAGTGGAGCTTGTTTGATTAGTTCCAGGAACAGCCAGCCACCCTAATGCATGTCCAGTTGAAAATGGCTAAAGAACTGTTAAATGCTTTCTAGCATGCTGATTCCTGAGGTGGGGGGTGGGGAGCAGGCAAGCTGGCTTCTGAATTTTCTTTAGTCTTTCTCTTTGATAATATCAAAGGAACTCCTCTGAAAAGTGGATTTGGGGGCTTGCCATCTCGGGATGCTTGTATTCTGGGTGTATCAAGTTTGGGCCAGTGAACTGGGTAACTATAGGTAGGATATAGTTTTCAATCAACAATTAGGACATTTGTCAAAATTTGGGAAAGTTTGGCCACGGTGCCTGGACCAATGTCAGCCTTTAGGAAGAGAATCAAACCAAATCTACAAAAATATATACCTTGGTCTTTTGTGCTGAAGTGCATCCGCTGAGGGACTGAGTGCAACAAGAAGTGAGTGAAGATCTGCGTAGAGATTACCACAGGTCATCCGCCTGTGAGACTGGTCCAAGAAAGGTAAAGAAGAGTGATGCAACTATGGGACAAGCATCAAGTAAGCATGAATTGTTTTTAAGGGGTCTCAAGGAGTCCCTCAAGACGCGAGGAACACGGGTTAAGAAAAAAAGGATCTTAAATTTTTTTTGAAAGTTTGTAAACATTGGCCAGATATTTAAGAAGTACTTAAAAGAGAGAAAGAATAGGTTTCAGAAATGAAGTTGTCCCCTGTCTGGGACGTTTTAGCAAAAGAGAAGGAAAATGGATATAAGCTATTTCAGAGCCCTCGTAGGGACAGGAGGAAATTGGGCGATGTCCTGCTTTCTCTCTGGCTCCTACTGGAGATATACTTAGTTCTGGTTAGAATATCTAGGTCCCTTTGAGACATCAAGTTCTCTTCCTTCTCTGTCTATTGTCTGTCCTTGGTGCACCAATCTGTCCATACGTCTGTCAATTTATGTTTGTTTTTATTTTGTTGTTTGAATGATTGTTGTTCTGTGTTTCATGTTGGGAAAAAATGGTTAAAACTTTATCTGCTGACTATCCATGTCTTGATTCAGTCTCAGTTTGCATAGCAGAGGCTGATTTAAGTTGCCGGGCACCCTTAGCCAGGAGCCAAGAATAGCAGGAGAGGTTTTGCTAAAAAGCTGCTTTTAAGAGGGGATCAACAGCTTCTTAGTTTTCAGGCTAATAAGCTGATAGTTGTTTTTTCCTAGAAAAATCTCTACAATTATGATTATTGGGTTCAGCAAATGACAAGTGCTTTTTTGCTTGAAATTATAACTAGAAAAGGTAAACATTCTTTGATTGGTCTAAATTTATAAGATTCATATAGCTGCTTCATTTGGTTTCTGACTAGTCTTAACGGTATAAATATGCTCTATATGTCTTGGTTGTAGATTATTTATTATAAGTTATTGGGTATGGTTAAAAGGTATAACATTGATAACAGAAAGTTAGCTTAAAACTAGTAATTCAGGGTTGTAGTCATTTTTAACAACAACACATGGCATGAACCAGCCCAGGAAACCAGGCCTCTAAAGATACTTCTAAATTGGGATAATGTCTTATGTAATTCTTATCCTAGAAACTAGACTTATAAGGGATAAGATTTAAAACAATGTCTCTTTAATCAAGCATTAAAAGTTGCACTGTCATATATTCATATATATAAGAATTGGCAGCCAAACTACATAATGTGAAAGTGATGCTCTTGGTATTGATTTTAAAGAGAATAGAATTTTTAAAATTGGGTCTTGCTTTCCAAAAGTTATGGTTATGCCTTAAGATTACAAAAGAAACTTTAAAAGTATGGTTAAAATTGCCACTGTTCCATTGGCTGCAGTTTGCAGTTTGAGTGCAAGCTTAGGATTTTTAACTCACTCATATTTTTTAATTAGGATGATTGAAAGAGTAATAATAGTTAAAAACAACTGTGGCCAGTATGGGCCTGCTGCCCCTTTTAAAAACAAGCTTTATTGGCTACAGTAGTAGAAGCAAAATTTAACCCCCCAAGGTTAGAAAGGAGATCTCAGAGAGAATTTTTATTTGGCATCAACTGTTTAAACTGTTTAAAGGAGTTTTTACTTCTAAAATTCATAGACCCTCAAGAAGGGGTTCCTTTTGTTACACCATTGTCTTATGAGACTGCTAAGGCAGCTCTCTGTGGCCATACAAAGCAAAGACAGACTTATCTGGACATATTTGTTAGCACTCAGCACGGCAGATATGGGCGGGCCCACAGACCTGTCGTCAAGGCAACGGCCACCATATTCCCAGGATTCATTGGGTTCAGCCCCCACCTTTACCTGGGCTGCTACGTCACGATATATATATACATATATACATATATACATATATACATATATACATATATATATATATATATATATATATATATATATGAGTGCTTTCCTCTCTCTCTTTCTCTTTTTCCTCTCTTCTCTTCTCTCTTCCCGCGCCGCGGTCCTCACTCCCCCTCCCAATTAAACCTCCTACACGTGGAACTGTTTGTGCCTGTTGTCTGCAGAAGCGCCCACCGCGATTCGTCCCCCAACAATATTCATTTTGGCATAAAAATTAGACTGTCATACAATCAGAGTCTAGCTATGTTTGTTGCCTTGCAGGGGACTACAGTACATACAAGCAATGCTTTCACAGGTGATAAGGAATGTTTTAAGTATAAATCATCTTAGGAAAGACTGTCCAAAAATTAGAGACATAGACTGACAGTAGAATTGCTCCCCTGGAATTTGTCCTCACTGCAGGAGGTGTAATCTTTGGGCCAGGACTCAGGCAGTATACCCAGATTAAAAAATATTTACATGTGAGTTAATGCGAAGCTCAGAGCAGCCTCAGGGAGGTTTGTGAAGCTTTTCTTTTGTTTCCGAAACCCTGCCTAGGGAAGTTTTGTTGCCTCACCTGTATCTTGCCTCTCAGAATTGTTCTTAAGACAAAACAGCCTTATCCCAAATCTATCCACGTGTCGTTCAAAATAAAATTTAAACTTTAAGATTTATGAAAGGTCAATGAGGTTGTAGAACTTATAGAAGCATTACAACCTGGCCTGCCTACTTCATATAAAATTGTTGGTTTTTCCTCTGCATCCTGGTAATTGTAAAGGGTGTGCTTCTAGGGAGTTTGTAATCATTAGAAAGTTTTGCCTTTAAAAATAGCTAACAGCCTTACATTATGTAAAAAAAAAAAAAAAAAAAAAAAAAAATCTCTACTTCCTTACAAGAAGCCAGGACTTTGAATTTTTCAGTGTATGTTTATTATCTAATCCCTCTTTTAAAAAATTACTGCCTTTGTTCTTACACCATGAGCTTTAAAATTTTTGGAGTACTTGTTCTAGAAAAGTTTCAGAGGCAATATCTTTTTTAATATTTAGGGCCTCAGTTATATCCTAGAAAATGTGGTACAGAAAATTCAAGAAAGAAAAGATGATTTGCTTACTTCAAATTATTTTCAAGAACTTCCAGGAGATGTTTATTGGCTAAGACCTCACCTTTAAGTTCACCACAGGAGGACTTAAGTTTTTGTTAGATATTGTCAAAGGGGATGCAAATTAACTGGTGAGAGACAAAGACCTTTACAGAAAGTAGAGAAAACTTCTGCAATCAATTGTTATCAATTTTAATCAGTTATAATCAAATGTTAGTTATTGTTACTCAATATGCCTACATAATTTTTTGGCAAGAAAGAACACTAATGTGGATTCATCTTTCTTCATCTCCAAGTAAAGTTTTCTTTTTTGTTGTTTTTTGTTTTTGTTTTTGTTTTTGTTTTTTGTTTTTTTAAGACAGGGTTTCTCTGTGTAGCCTTCGCTGTCCTGGAACTCACTCTGTAGACCAGGCTGGCCTCAAACTCAGAAATCCACCTGCCTCTGCCTTCCAAGTGCTGGCATTAAAGGCTTGCACCACTAGTGCCCAGCTCCAAGTAAAGTTTTAACATCCTGTTATGAAGCTGTTGTGGTGTTAGTAAAGAATTGTAGGATAGAATAATGAAAGTATTATGGAAAGAATGTCTTAAAAACCTTATGAGACATCTATTCCCTGTTTCAAACAGTAATTAAATTGGTTATTGCAGAATATTGATTGATATTTGGTCTATTATGTAGCAATCTTTTTAGGTAAAATTGATAATATATTTCCTGTAAATTTATGTATGCATCCCATAAAGAATACATCTACAGCCCTTCTATGGGTGAGAAGTATATGTGATGGGATCACATATTTATTCTCTTGAGTTTCCCTCTACTTCAGCACAAATAATTGAACTACATGCTGTAGTCACTGTTTTTAAAGTGCTAAAATCAAACTTTTAATTTATATAATGATAGCCAATATATATAGCTCAGGGTTTACAATTGCTTAAAACAGTTCTTATTTTAGATACTGCTGATTCTCAAATTTTGCAATTGTGTATACATATGCAACTCAAGTTAAAAGAAAGTACTGCTCCTTTAAAGGACTGTCTTTGGACATGTAAGAACTCATCCTAGACTGCCTGGACAAGACCCCTTAAGACAATGCCACAGCAGATTCACATCTCAGGCAGATTATAGGCCTACACAAGAACAATTGGTCATATAATCTCATTAGTTACATAATCAAAATAGTAATGGCTTGAGATAATAATTTGGTAATTTTAGAGAATGTCCATGTCAAATTGTAAAGACTTGCTCTCAGTGTCCTCAGTTTCTTCCTGTACCACATAATGACATTAATTCTTGAGGACTTATACTTAATCAATTATTGCAAATGGATACTTATATTTCTGATTAAAAAATAAAAATAAAACATGCACATGTGACTATTGATACCTTTTCAGGCTTTCTAGTTGCAATTTCCTTAACAGGAAAAGCAACTAAAAATGTAGTTAGTCATTGCCTACATTATTTTTCTATACTTAGTATTCCTAATCAGATTAAAACAGATTATGGAACTGACTGTTACAGTCAAACATTTGAGATGTTTTGTCAACAATTTAGTGTTACCCATATTACTGAGACTCCATATAATTAGCAGGGTCAAGACATTGTTGAAAGTGTGCATGGCATTCTGAAAAATTGGCTTTTAAAAAACAAAAAGGGGGAATTATATCCTCATGTACATTATTTACATCACATTTTTTATTTTTAAAATTTTAAAATTTAGATGTCAAAGAACTTTTTGCTGAATGTCTACCGCATCCTAAAACTAGGCATACTCATGTCTAGGTGAAATGGAAGAATCCACTCATTGCATATGGCATGAGCCTATTCAGGTGTTTAATATGGGGAAGAGAGCATGTTTGTGTTTTTTCTACAGAATGCTACAAGAGCTTGCTAGCTGCCAGAGTGATTGGTATGACATGCTGACTTGTGAGCTTGCTGAATGCCCTGACAATGATGATGGAGAAGCTGTATTGGGCCTATGTCCCTCATCTTCTCCTTTTTACATCCAACAGAATGGGAAGGCCTAGAAGTTGTACAGAATCAATGAGCACTTGATTTGCTGACTGCTGAGAAGGCTGGCACCAGTCTATTTCTGAAAGAAGAATGCTGTTTTTATGTAAATGAGTCAGGCCTAGTAGCGACTCAGGTCCAACAGTTACACAAACTTAAATTGGAGCCCCAGAAAAAAACAGTTTTCAGCCCCTGCCAATAATTGGTGGAAGTCTTCCATGTTTACACTCTTGATGCCCCTCCTTGGACCTTTAATAAGCATTTTATTGTTAGTAATTTTGGGGCTTTTCATTTTTATCAAAATTACTGATTTTATAAAACATCAGATTGACTCCATGGCATCAAGAGCCTTGCAAATTCATTATCATAGACTTGATTTGGCTGAAAAACCTTGATTTGGCTGATAAACTTGACAAACCTGAGGTTGATAATTCTCCTTTAGAAGCTGCATAGGATTCAGACCTGTGCATACTGGTTCTGGAAATAATGAATCTAGTATGGGCACTAGTATAGTCTTTGAGGCTAAGCACCACCGGTGAAGGTCCCATGTGGACTGTCTCTGAATTCTCCATGAGACAAACCTGGTTTGCAAAGAGGTTGGTATCAGTTTTATGTTTGTTTGTTTGTTGTTTTGTTTTTTAAAGATTTTCTAAAGAAGGCTCTGCTTCCCCTCCCCAACAGATACCAAGGGCCATGACTGTGGGAAATGATGGTAATCTGACCCATGGGAGGAATCAGGTCAATGTCCCCCCCCCGCCCCCCGCTGGTTAATGCTCACTCATCCAAGGAAGAGATTACTATATGATCACCCCCCCCCGTTCCTTAAGGCCTCATCAATTAAAAATAATAAAAAGGGAGGAGATGTTGGGAGACATGGCTTTAACCATGGCCTTGTGGAAAATTACTAGGTTACACATACAGCCCTGAGAAAACCGGGCTAACAGTAAGAATATTTGTGGGTGTGGAGGACACTGTGACCACTGGTTGCAGGAACTGAAGATTGCCACCTGGCCTCCCTTGTGCCAGGCTCTTTCTCCCTCCCTTGAAGCTTTCTCTTGCTTGTGCTTATATTGCCATCCCTGAATTAAAGTTATTTAGAGTTTGATGAGATAACTGTCTTGCTCTCATTCTTCATGTGTCTTTTCCCTTTCAGTCTCTCTCTCCCCTGCCCTAGGTCCCTGTCGAACACCCCAATGGGTCAGGTCAACTGAGCATATATGTTGCTGTCCACAATTACATCTGTAGCTACAACATACCTGATTTTATGTTTAACAAACTGCTTTGACCAGTATATAGTATGTCTTCTGCTTCTCATAGAGAGATATCTGAAGTCAGGTGTGATGCATTGAACTCTATCACTCATTTTCTAGATCAGAAGCATGGACAGAGGCTGGAAGCTTCTGGATCACTAGCCCTGGAAGCAAAGCAGATAAGGGATGCAGTAAGCCATATGGCTTACCACCCACAGTGGGATGGTTGTTCATAGTTCTCACCTTGACTATATCTGGAATGGATAATCCAGGAATAAAGAGCATACCTGGGAGAGACACTCTGCTTTGTTTGAAGTGGATGAATCCACTTCTAGTCCACACCTTTGAGATAGGAAGAAACACCTCTGATTCTGATATTGATACAGGAAGACAAGACACTTTTCATGCAGATCTTGAGGCAGGAAGACACACCCTTAATCTGGACCAACACCTCTTACTGGAAGCTGAACAGTTTTGCTTGTCTGCATGTCCTCAGCTTGCTAGCTCATCTATTTATTCACTGGCATTAGAGCCTACTTTTCTAGCATTTACAGAAGACCAGCTGAGATAGTTAGCCTTGTTGGACTGAGCAGTTACTAGATTATTTAACTTTCACAGCTAGCCACAGAAAGGGAGGAGAGAGGAGAGAGAAGGGAGGAGGAGGAGGAGGAGGAGGAAGAGAGAGAGAGAGAGAGAGAGAGAGAGAGAGAGAGAGAGAGAGAGAGGGAGGGAGAGACAGAGACAGAGAGACGGAGAGGGAGAGAGAGAGAGAGAGAGAGAGAGAGAGAGAGAGATTCCATAATGTCTATCACCATAGAGAACACTGAGAATCCATCTTTTATTATGGGCATGAGCACTTCCACATTGCAGCACCATGAAGGAAGAACTGTGAGTTCTTATTGGCTAGACCAAGGGACAACTGTTCTTATGAGGGTCAATGTAGGGGAGCTGTCTACATCTACTGCACTATCCTGGAACCTGTGTTCCTATGATAGAGATGCTGTGACTGTTCAGAAAGTATTTGTGAACTCCAAAAGACCACCAAGGAGCTGATTCCAGTGTAACCACACTAGGGTCTTTACTCAAGCTCGAGCTTGGGCTCACTGCCATCACTGAGGCAGCAGGGAGGGGGTCGTGAAGGCCCAAGCCCTCAGTGGGACATGGTTTTATAGGAAATGGCAAGCAAGCAAGTGGATTTCTAGCCTGGCAAGCATCTAATTGAGTGACTATTGTAAGCAGACTGGTAGGTGTCTGAAGCAAAACCATGAACGACCACAGTCTGAAAGTATATGTGGAACTACCAAACTGATTTAGGGAATGACTCTGCAGTATGAGCCAGAGACAAGCTATATGGTTCTTGGAAATTGGTTGTAGCTTGGGGTTCAGCTTCAGGTTAAGTTTTCAGGCCCTTTTTCTTTTATAATGGAGGCTGGTCCCAAGATGAAGTAGGTTCTGCCTCTCAGAGACACTAAGCCCTCCTGTGCCTCCCATCTGGTTGATGGAATCTGGTGACTGTAACATTTATGCTGCCTTCAAGATGCTCCATTTGGGTTACCATCTGGCAGTATGCCGGCTTGGATGATGGTTGAAGTTTGACAGACTAAAACATGGGGCTGGTCCAAGAGAATAATAATGAGATGATGAAAAAAAAGCTATTCTTTGATATGTGTTATTGGGTGTTGTACATCTGTCTCTCTGGGAACCACCTCAACAGGTCCACTACTGAGCATAGGATAGTCAGAAACAGTACTTGTCCCAAGGACAGTTTGTCAAATTTGTCTGTCTGTCTGTCTGACTATGTATTTCTAGTGTGGCTGTAGCAGTGATTGTTCACAAACTAGCTGGCCAAAGTGAAGCCATGTTCAGAATTAAGTCTTCTATATGGATAGCAGGAAGCCATGTTCAGTACCTTGGGGCCTCAGTATGAACCTTCTTCATAGGACTATCAGTCTTTTCACTTCTTTTTTCCATGTCTTTTGGGCTTCCCCCATTGGCATCTCTTTTATATTGGAAAATTTTAGAGCATTCTCTAATAATTGGTACCTATTTATAATCTGATGTCATATGCTCTTATAATTTCTGAAGTTCTTTTGTTTGTTTGTTTGTTTGTTTGTTTTGCTTTCTGTTTTCTTGCTTATTGAACTAGGGTTGTCTGTATAACAAAAGTGAAAGCTTTTAGCAGTTCCCTTTAATTTCTTTAAAGGGGCCTGGAAAATTTTTGTTTAAAGTCTTAACAGTTGAACAGAAGAACAATTTTATTCTATTTGTGTTGCACTGCCCAGCCATGCAACCTGCCACACCCAGCCCTACAACCTGGCAGCTTTTTAATTTTTCAAAGATTGGTGGGCTTTGAGTTTTCCAATTATACAGATCATTGGTTGAAAAGAAGACATAAACAATGAGAGAGGAAAAAGAAGAACTTTCTCTTTACTCTGGGCATGGCAGAGGAAACTATTTTCCCCTTCCTGCTTGCAACAGACTTCTAAGACTAGGCTGAGAAAGGAGCAGAATAAGCCTACAACTCTGGCAACTATTTTCTCCCTCCAAGTAAGTATTGTGATTAGATCATAGGTCCTCTTCCAACCTCCACACAGGAAACAGGATTGGGCCTGGAGCTGGAGCCACATGATAAAAAAGTTCATGTTCTGGGATTGGTCAATTGATGCTAGTGTGGCTGAGAGAACACACTGTGATTTGTTTTGTTTTGTTTGTTTGCTTGTTTTACTGTGTAAACTATCAAAACCAAAAGGTGCCAGGAGTTGGGAGTGTATGGCATATACCAGAGAAAGCCACTGGTCAATACTGAGAAACTGCTCAGGATGGTCAGATGTTTCCGATTATATGAGCCATCATAAGGCAACCTGACTCCCAATTAGAGCCCATCTATTTTACAGAAGGTCTGAAGTTTTCCATAAAAGAAACTCAGATCACATTCATTCTCCTCCAGAAAATATTCCCATCACCCTTGGGCAGCAGACCTTGGCAACATTTGCTACCAGCACTACCATATTATCAGCAATTTAGAGCTGTTTCTCCAACCAACAGAACTGAAAGAAGCCCACAGAGAGATGCATAGTAAAGACAACCAGAGGTTGCCACTGCATATTCATATACCTGAAAAGAAGAGTTTAGTGACATTCACACAGATTACAGATAGGCACAGGATCAGCACTGGGATGTGGTCTCTTCTTGGTGTCCTAAACAAAAGACACCTTAACCAGGGTTACCTTGGTGGTGACAGACTAGCCAAATTTCAAATTTGTTTCCTTTTGGGGTGGAGTTGTCAAACTCCTCTAAAATATTTGGCAGTGACTGAGCAAAGGGAGTGCAAGCACTTTAGGTCTTTAGGTTGAATACCTCTTTGGAGATCCTTTATTACTGCACTCTTGCTCTGAGGGCATCTGAACACCTTGTGTCATAAGGTCTCTTCTTTGAGAATCTCAGAGGGACCTTCAGAAATGTTATGGAGTATCCACAAAGGAAGACTACTCAGATAAGAATTTAAGTCAATAGAAATTTTGTATTAGTTGGCTGGCAACTACACTGGATGTTCTGGATCCTAGTGTAGACTTCAGCTTTTCTCAGCCTTTTGTGAGCTTTTAAATACACAAAAATATATCCTGAGTTAACATACTCCAGTTAACAAGAACAATTAGCCATAAGTAGAAGGAAAGAAAGGGAGAAAGAAAAAGAGAAAGAGAGGGAGAGAGAGAGAGAGAGAGAGAGAGAGAGAGAGAGAGAGAGAGAGAGCTGAAAAGTTATTTCTAAGCAACAAAGCAAAGTTAGTACATATAAAGATTTTCTAATAACTATGGACTTTGTTGTATTAAGACTTTATTTTTGTTTCGGCAGGTGGTACTATCTACATGTTGGGTTCCATGGCCTGAATGATACTTTCATTATGTCATTAGTTGTACTAATATATAGCTGTTTACTAAAGTCTGGGGGCCTATTACATTATCTTCTAAGATAAAACTAATCTTTTGGAATAGTTATAGACTACACAATAACATAGAGTACTTTGTGTAAACATGGACTTAATGTTGATCCTCTATAATTAAAAATTATTTAAAAAATTTGTACCACTTTTACTCATGACATTATAATATAACTATATTTTTTCTTCCAAACTCATACAAACTTTCTTGCTCTTTCTCA
This sequence comes from Mastomys coucha, assembly GCF_008632895.1. Taxonomy (NCBI): domain Eukaryota; kingdom Metazoa; phylum Chordata; class Mammalia; order Rodentia; family Muridae; genus Mastomys; species Mastomys coucha. The sequence goes on from NW_022196891.1 coordinate 4,410,443, forward strand.
ATTAATCCCTCCTTTTTCATTTATTGCTTTTACATACATACATACACACACATACATATATACACACATACATATATACATACACACATACATACATACATACATCCTAAATAAGTAGGACCAATATGCTCAGTTAGTATACTGCTGCTTGTGTGTATATGTGAAGGTCTGACCATTAAGTCTGACCAACATGAACTGAACAAGAATAATTCCAATAGACATGCTAATATGCATGGTGAGAAAGGAGAGTCCACAAAGTACCAACCATGCACAGACAGCTATAGGCCAAGAAGAAATACTGATTGAGGGAGAAATAATCTTCCCAAAGTGAAGGCATATCAATTTGTTGTCCAATTCATTTTATTACAGTTATTAAGGAAGTTTTTCAGTGATTTTCCAATTTTTTTCTTGTTCACATGGAGATGTATGTGAGAACAGCTTTTTATTATTAATTTATAAGTAAGTTTATATACCAAAATTATCAACCATAAATCATCACGAGTTCAGAGGAGGAAACCAACATCCGGTAGATAAGTCTTATGTCTTCATTTCTCTTTCAATGGAGACATAATGAAAACTGAAAATCATGACAGCTTAGGCTCCCTTCTTTATTTATGTTTGGACTTTGCAAATTTTATAAATCCTAGTCTCTATTTACAACAGCATGTAACTTTTTCAGATTTCTCAATTCCTTCATTGTCCTTTTTCTCTATGTTACCTAAAACATTACCATTGAACTATTTGAAATCATAATATCTCATAAATAAAATTATCTCTTTTTCTCTAAAACTTACATTCTTAATGGTAGTAATTCTGACTGGGGTTAGATAGAGACTCTGTCAATGTATTTTAAATGACTTTTTTTTTTACGTGTTTATTGTCTGTATATACATCATATGTTTAGACTTACTGAGCATCATATTAGCCCACCTTATTTGTCATTAAATTGCTTTTTATCCAGCTTTTATATTTATTTGTATATTTTAGACATTAATCTGTTAGATGTATAATCATCAAAAAAAAAAAAAAAAAAAAAAAAAAAAAGAACAGAAAGAAAAGAAAAGAAAAAGAAAAACTCCCCATTCTACAAGTCAGCTGTTTATTGTTCCTGTTCTGCTTGGTTTCATATCAACTTGATACAAGCTTAAGTCATCAAAGAAAAAAGGAGATGCCTCCATGAGATCCAGTTGTGGCATTTTCTCAATTAGTGTCAAAAGGGGACAGACCTGCCCACTGTGCATTATGCTATCTCTGGGCTGGTGGTTTTGAGTTCTATGAGAAGTTAGGCTGAGCAAGAAAGGTGAAGAAAGCTGATAAGCAGCAATTCTTCCTTGCATTTGCTCCTGCTTCCAGGACTCTCCCCTATTTTAGTGCCTGTCCTGAGTGTTTTGGTGATGAACAACAGAATGTTAGTGTAAGACAAATAAACATATTCCTTGCCAATGTGCATTTTGCTCATGATATTTTATCATAGTAATAGCAATAGTGATAGTAATAGTAATAGCTTCCTTTACATACAAATAATAAAATTATATATGTATATAAATTTCTTCTATATGAATGTTGAAATGAGACTGTCTTAAGTAATTAAGGAAATTAATAAGAGAATAAAGGGATAAAAATTTTAAGCTTACTGTTTAGGATATATACATATATTTCTATAAGATAAAATCAAACAAGACAGTATGAAAGAACATTAATCTTCAGCTCTAGCTACATGGAATTCAGACCTGCTAAAAGGCAGCTCTGAAGCATGCATATTGAAGCTGGTTTATCCTCTATTATCCTTATACCACCAGGACTTATTTTATCATGGTATATTTGGTCATCTGAAATAATTTCCAATGGTAATATCTAAGTTTTCTAGACTTCTGCAGCAGTTCTTATCATTATCTTTGATCATATATTTCTTATCACTGGTTGAGTTTCCAATCACCGGGACCATTTCAACTTAAACTCTTCAAACCACACAATTATTGGAGATTAAAACTCTTTACTATCTCTCGTGCAAACATGGTTTCTGATCTTTTCCAAGTCAGGCCTATTACCTTGTGTGATTTTTTTTTGATGCAATTTTCAAACAAACCAGACATGTCTACTATATTTAAAACTACAACCAACTTCAATACACACACACACACATACATATATATGTGTGTATATATGTATGTGTGTGTGTATGTATGTATATATACATATGTATGTGTGTATGTATATATATATACATATATATGTGTATGTGTGTATGCATATATATATAAATATATATATATATATATATTCTTTATTGTTTTGTCCTACCTGGCATTTGTTTTTGTCTGAATATACTAGCAGGAAGCTAAATCTAAAATACTTGATATATTCTTCAATGTATCGCCAGGATCTGCTACAACTACTCTGACTTCAGTGGACATTGGATTTCATATATCAGAATATAGTTTCTATGATAAAAGTGTTAAGAAATGGGACCATCAGGGAATAGAATGAGGATGTGCTCACATAACATAACATTGGCTGATTCATTTCTGTTGGAATGTCTAAACTACAAAATAGTAGCAATAAATGTCTGATATTTACAAAGTTCCCATTCTAAGGGTGTTTGGTATAGTAACCCAAATGAACTATTTCAGTGCTGAACTTGTTGAACACATTGAATTCTATTATAGTACGTATAATCTTTCAACTCCAAAATGGAAAATTATGTGTTATTTCTGAAAAAAATGTCATTGTTTTCTCTTTCACTCAAAAGCATTTCTATTATTTTTTCATTTATTTTACTGGTTCTCTGCTTGCAGTTTTCATATAAATAAAATAAGCTTCTGCCTATCTGAGATACCTGTAAGTATAGAGACTAAGATATTAGTATGAATGGGAGATTAGTGTAGAATTCTGGTTTAGGAACTCTGAAATATTGAAAAAACTCTGTACATGTACAGTATAACAAAGGGAGAGAAGAAATGGTTATATTTTTTACTTAAAACTTTCTTGGAGAATAATTCAGTGTTTTAACTAGAAAAGGGTAAAAATATAAACAAAACAAAAGTAAAGGACATAGAATGGAATTTTGAAAGTCATACATATATTTATGGCATTTGTTGTGATAATGGTTTCATTGTATATTGATTTCTTTTCACTTTAATTTGCATATATATGGTTTATAAATGCTAATAACAGATGAGTAATGCAGCAAAGAAAGAGAAAGTAGATTCATGTTAAATTCTTTCTCAGAAATCTACAAAGGTCTACCAAGTAATTGCAGGGCCACAGAGAAAGAAAACTATTTAGGAGCAAGAACCCAGTGTTGGGTAAAAAAAGGTGTGAAAAAATATAAGTACAAGATTTTCATTCATTTGAGTAGGAATTGGAAGTAGTGAATGAACAATCTAACGCCTTGTAGGCAGGAACTGAGAGACGCTTCCATATCTTCAGAGACAAATGAAAAGGCAACCATAACAAAGATATCAGAAAGGAGGACACCAAACATTCAGCAAAAAGAGCAGAAGACAAATGTGGAAGTGTGAGAGGAAAGCTCTCAGAGAGGAGGAGAAGGAAGACAATAATCAATGGCCATAAGTACGTAGACAGGAAGAAGACCAGGTAGTGAATATGCACTGCATGTTGGATGGCATTAAATAAAAGAGATATGTTTTTGGCTGTTTGATGTAGACTAGTGCTTATACTATTAAGCTGAAAATAGCTGTTCTATTTGGAATACAGAGAATGATGTTCTGAAACGAGTAATCCTAAGGACACTTTATATTCCTTAAGGAACCACAGGTTACCAGCCCAGCATCCAGTGTAAACTGAGGCAGGAAGTGATGGGTATCAGCAATTGCAGAGACAAAAGTTGTGATTGCACAGACAAAAGTACCTTACTATTGATAAATTTTTTCTTTCTTTAAATCTTGGCTATTCTGTGGCTATAATCCCCTGGCTTCTGGCAATGAAACCCTGCTAGTTGCAACAGGAGATTAACAAAAGAAAGCTCATTTACTATGGCTTTTTTCTCTCTGGCTCAATCTCTCCTTGCTGGCCAGGTGAAAGGCTTGAAGTTTGTTAACTCTTCATGACCAAAAAAAAAAAAAAAAAAAAAAAAAAAAAAGGAAAAAAAAAGAAAGAAAGAAAAGAAAGAAAATTCAGTCATATATATATAGAGATACCAATGCTGAATTAAGCAGAGAAGAACAAAACCCCTCTTTATTGTCATTCTCAGTATTTACATTTTCTTGGGAAAATTGATTTCATGGTTTTTTAAGCATTGTTATATTCATAAGCTCATAGGAAGTTTAAAGTAAAATAGTTAATGTCATAAATCCATAAGACTTTAGGAATCATAGTGGATATTTGTTTTTCCATTAATACTAGTACCTGAATAAATACTATCTGTTGTGAGCTCCATAAGTTCATTATAAGTATATTGTAATAATTTCTTTGTCATATGTTAGCATGTTTTTGTCAACAGATAAACCATCTCCTTTGTGTTTTATTATTTTAAAGTCTTGTGTAGATAAACTTGTCCATCATTTATTTTCTGTACTTGCACCTACAATAGATCAGACATTCCCAGTTTATAACATTGAGTCTCTTTCTTTTAACCTAAAAGGAATGTCATCTTTCATCATAAATTTCTTCCAAGTCTGCTTTCTTTTCCTGGTCCAATTAGCCCGTGACACATGAAGGTTTATAGAACTCTATTGCAGCCTGACTCGTATCAGTTCAGTAATTCTATAAAACCATTATCAGCAATTATGAAATTATAAGTTCATCCATACAGTATTATTTTTAAAGTACATTTTCATGTTGATTCTGCAGGAAATCTGACCAATAGGGTTGTCTGATGCCTGGGAGCCATTAGGGTATGTAATACGGGCAGGAAATATCAACAATAAGAAGCACTCTTGGGATGATGTCTCTGAGGATCCTGCACTCTCAGAGAACACCCATTGCAGCCGTGCAAAACTGTAGTCCATCTCAAGAAAATGTGCTTGTTCTAGTCTTTCATAGATGGCTTCCAACAATGAACCAATATTCAAGGCTGTATGAAGTTCTTTATGTACACTCTGAAAAGAAGTTTTACTATAAAATGTCATTAAAAAGCACAAGGTAATCAAGAGACCCAAAGAAATAGATGTGAAATGGATGATCAATACTATTATGCAATGCATCTAAGAAGGAAAGAATCTAGGCAGGGTTTATAGATGAGAAAAAGATGAAGAAAATGAAATATCTCTAGTTTTTTTTTTATAACTGAATAAGAATCATGAATTAACTTGTAGGTAATCTAGGAGAACAGTGTCTTAGTCAGGGTTTCTATTCCTGCACAACATCATGACCAAGAAGCAAGTTGGGGAGGAAAGGATTATTGAGCTTACACTTCCACATGACTGTTGATCACCAGAGGAAGTCAGGACTGGAACTCAAGCAGGTCAGGAAGCAGGAGCTGATGCAGAGGCCATGGAGGGATGTTCTTTACTGGCTTGCTTCTCCTGGCTTGCTCAGCCTGCTCTCTTATAGAACCCAAGACCTCCAGCCCAAGGATGGTACCACCCACAAGGGGCACTATCCCCTTGATCACTAATTGAGAAAATGCCCCACAGCTGGATCTCATGGAGGCACTTCCCCAACTGAAGCTCCCTTCTGTGATAACTCCAGCCTGTGTCAAGTTGACACACAAAACTATCCAGTACAAATGGAAATATATAGTAAGAGAACAAGTGATGTAAAATCATTCACTTGTATTTGTTCCAGTTATTCTGGATTCAAGATATTGCTTGGTATGTAAATGAATAAATATAATGGCAGGTAATAATTTTTCTTAATTTGATTCTAGGAAGTATAAACCTATAGGTACAGGGAAAAGGAGTATTGCTCATTAGGTCTTTGCCACCCTGACGTATGCTAAAATGATATGGGAAGAGGAAAACTCAATAGAGTTATTGACTCCATTAGATTTAGTATAGGCAAGTTTTTGTGACATTTTCTTCACTAATGACTGGTATGGAAGGGGTCAGCTTACCATGGGTGTTGCTATCACTAGAAAAGTAAGCTTGTAGTGTATAAAGAAGCAAATTGAGCAAGATATTGGAGCAATTTATAGGTAGCAACTCACTATATGGAGTGCTTCTAAATGTCCTCTAACTCATGTTATGCCTTCAGGTTCCTGCCTTGAGTTTTCTTCTCTGACTTCCTCTCAAGATATAGTATAACTTATAAGATGAGATAACCTTGCTTTATTACTCAAAATTATTTCGGGTCATAGCAACAGGAATGTAAGCTGGGACTGTCATAGTTTGGGTTACCATTACTCTGGTGAAATAACATGACCAAAATCAAGCTGTGGTAGGAAAAGATTTATTTTGCCTACATGTCCATATCAATGTCCATCACTGAAGAAATGATATCATGGTATCACCTATGTCATGATGGCAAAGCATGGCAGGTGAATCAACAAATTCACAGTGCATATGCTAATCTAAAAGTAGGAAGCAGAAAAAATACATGGAAAATTATATTGTTACATGGCATTTGAAACCTCAAATCTTGACCCCACTGACATACATATGATCAGGGCATATATCTTAAGTGTGCAGAAACAACAAAAAGGTAATCAAATCATGGAAAATATGGAGTACATTCTTATTAAAACCACCAGAGTGGATATTTAGGCAAGTAGTTCAGACTACAGGGAAATCTCTGCAATGTGACCCCACCTTCATAAAAATGTTCTGAGTTAGAAGTATTAATAGGGAACATGGGTAATAAATTTAGTAGGATGGGGTAATAGGTTTTAGGTCTTTAGAGTGTTTTGGGTAAGAGGAATCTTTGAAAAATAATTTTGAGAAGTAAAGTAAGGTTATTTCATCTGATATCAAGTAGATTTGAAAGAAGGATAGACATACTTGAAATGAAAAGTAAGCTTCAGTGTAGTAGCTCTTAGATACTTTACTGTTTCAACTAATGAAGTTATCCAAGTTTGCGAGAATTTATAATTTAAAAATTCTAAATTTTGAGCAGGTGTGCCTGTGTGTACAGGACTAAAAATTAGGGATATGTAATTTTGAAGTTGGAATTTAAGCATGCAAAGTACTATCCTTGGGCACAAACAATTTAATATTCAACTATGAAGATTGGGAGAGGAAAGCAACAGTCATACCCCAAGTTCTCACTTAGCATTGGAGAGGGGCTGGATGTGTGAGCCTGATTTGCTGAGCAGAGAATCATAATCTGATGGAAATATTGCAGTAAAGGCCAAAGAACTTAAGAGTTCATAAAAAAGGCCTTGATTTTGGAATCCTCCACATTGGTCAGACCTTGAATTCTCAGGGAGTTTGTGGAGAGTTTGGTGTGGTAGACAACAGTGAAGTGCTTTTGTTCTGGAGGTGTAGATAGTGAGATAAGATGACAGTTGAGAGGAGAGAGGAAGGCAAATGCAAAGAAAGGCCCATATAGAATTTAAGGGGTACATCAATCAAACCTCAGGACAGGGAATAAACCATTTGAGGTGACAAAAATAATATCCCAGCAGTTATATTACTGCCAGGTGTTAGGAAGTTCTGGGAAGGAGTAAAGGGAGAAAAGTTAAGAGAGTGAAGGGAGGGAGTCACTTTTGATGTGAACAGTGTCAGGAAAAGGAAGGAGATAGATTAAGGAAAGGGCTTTGAGAGTTGAAAGCTGAGGTATGAGAGTAACATCCCCACCCCACCCCACCCCATGCCAAAGTCCAATCAATTTTTAGCATCAAATTGTATATCAGGAATGGGATCTATGTGAAAATGATGGATATTTGAAACCTTAATGGAAAATATGGAACACTGATTGCTATGAGGGGCAAGAAACCTTCTTATGGGAATGAGGTCATGTTATGTGGGAATGATGAAGAGGTAAGGGAATGAGGGAAGGCAGGTTTTTAGGATAATGGAAGTACAGGCTGGGGAAAAGGATTTTTGAGGGTTTTTTATTTTCTGATACTGAGTAGTTGGACGGACACCTGGGGCCTGTCTGGAATAGAACTTAGCCTAGGTCCAACTCTTTTGTCAAAAAAAGTGAATATTCTCAAGGGATGGGGGTTTCTTAGTTTAGGAGGCTGAACTGGCTGGTTTTGTATGCCAACTTGACCCAGGCTGGAGTTATCACAGAGAAGGGAGCTTCAGTTGGAGAAGTGCCTCCATGAGATCCAGCTGTGGGGCATTTTCTCAATTAGTGATCAAGTGGGGAGGGCCCCTTGTTGGTGGTGCCATCCCTGGGCTGGAAGTCTTGGGTTCTATAAGAGAGCAGGCTGAGCAAACCAGGGGAAGCAAGCCAGTAAAGAACATCCCTCCATGGCCTCGGCATCAGCTCCTGCTTCCTGACCTGCTTGAGTTCCAGTCCTGACTTCCTTTGGTGATCAACAGCCATGTGGAAGTAAGCCAAATAAACCCTTTCCTCCCCAACTTAATTCTTGGTCATGATGTTTGTGCAGGAATAGAAACCCTGACTGAGACAGAGGCCATACACTCCTTTGGACTTTGATGAGAAAGGTTAGATGATCTTCCAAGGGGAGGGAAGATTCCTGAGTCTAGAGGTGACTTCAGGTTCACAGAAGTAGATTAAATAACCCCTCAACTGTGTGGAAACTGAAGAGTCCCACATAGCAACAATATTAAACATATAGGATAGTGATGACTGGACTGCAATACCTTATTTTGAAGTTATACTACAGAGTTATAGTAGCAAAAACATTAAGGTCCAGTCACATACAGTGGACTCAATTAGTATACTTAGATTTATCTTCAAACAAATATGGCCTAGTAATTTGACAGTGTTTTAAAGCTTGCATTAGAAAAAAAGGACATCCTTATTGTCAAATGATGTAAATATAGATATCCACATGTAGAAGAAGGAAATCTGATCCTTATTTCTCATATTGTACAACTCATGAATTGATTTATGATCTTAATATATGACTTGAATAGGACTAATGGAATTTTAAATTTCTAATATCAAAAATTTAAATCAGGAAATAAATCAGTTACACCAGAAACTACTGAATAATAGAATCTAATGAAATTTAGAAAATGAAATAAAAAGGTTTTGCATACCACAGAAAACAAATATGAGAGTGAAGCAACACCTTTGTGGTACTGTGGTATTCTTGGTGTGTCCAGATACCACAGGTGTATTAGATTGGAGAGAGCAGGGAGAAATCTGGACTTAATGAGGTCCACAGTCTGTTTTTTCCTCCAGGGCATCAGCCTCTCATGCCTGCCAGGCCCGAGGGGGAAAACAGAGTCTGGGACTACCAGGATCCTTGTTCATTTGGGAGCAAGTGTGTATGGGAGTGAGAGGGAGACCTTCCCAGAGGACCTTAGTGTTATGGCCCTTTTAGATGAAGGTCTTCTTGAACAATCTTTAATGAAGCAGTTCTGAGATGATCTTAGCTTGTTGATATTTCTTTATTGGGGTGGGTTTGAATGCATATACCCTATTCAGAGTGAACCAAGGTTATAAAATTTTGTGGAGAGATGTGAGAATATCTAGAGACAGAGAACGTTATTGACTAAAATCTGAGGCTACTGAGGTGCTTTTTCATTAGCATGGAGAGACATTCCACGTGCTGGGCACTTGACTTGTGACCACATGCTTGGAAACAGGAATGGGGTTAGCCCTACTCCTTCCGGTCTCAGAATCTAATATCTGGGCATGATCAACATTGCCAGTTCCTCTGGTGGCCTGACCAGTTATAAGGAGAAAACAGATTAGGTTGTTTGTGAAAAATGTGTGTATTCAGAAAGTATGATATTAATCAAAATAATCCAGACCCAGAAGAGTAGATATCATATTATATATATCTTGAACCTAAAATACATATTAATATACAAAGCCATACACATGAAAAATCTAAAATAAATATTTGTGATACTCATATTGAGTTATGTTTGTTTTTGTAGTCTTAGTCCAAATACTTTCCACATATCTCTTATGTTGGTAAAGCATAATTCAGATGCCCAGAGTCTGTACCAATATTCTGGTTAGGAGCATTCTTAAAAAGGTCAGCTACCTCACACCCCATGCTAACAAACATTATTGTTCAAAAAGTTGTTTGCAAATTAGCATCTTGATAACAAGGCCTTGTATCCATGGAGAGCACTGAACAGATGCCACAAGTAAATCAGTGTCTCAGTGGGTTTTTAGTTGACTGTCACTGAAGAAATGATATTGCCTCCTTTCCTCTTAAAGAAGAGGAATTGGAGCATTTGTCAAATGACTATGACTAATTCTATTAAATCAATTGCCAAATGAATTGCATTCTGTGCATTTTGGTTCTTTGTATATTAATTATTAACATAATAATATGCATAATATAGTTAAATATCTTGAGTCATTAACACTTGTCTGAGAAAGTTCAACCCTAATCTTATTATTGGATATGTACTATGCATTAATTAGTAAATAAATTTATATGCCACCTGTTTAAAAGCAATGGAATATATCATTCTTAATTAATGATTATTTAATTATTTTACTTTAATATATTGAATCAATATGTATTTAGTACATATACACCCATAGAAGCATAAAAGTTGTTTAAGATTTTAGATTTATGAAGTTTGAAATATATTCCATATATATATATATCTTGAGGATGGTCATAAGGCTTAGAAAAGAAAACTTATAAAATAGCAACTCAGTTTTGAATTAGTGGACCACAGATGTAAAGGGAAATATAAAATAATACCTAAGATTAAGTTGGAAAAATAGATTTTCTAGTAAAATAGTAAACAATCCTAAACTATTGCTTCTGAAATGGTTACCTACTTGGTCATTTCACTATTTCTTTCCTCTGGACTATGATGTTAGTGCTCATGATCAGGCATAATGTATTAATGTAGTTCAGTCTCCATTTGAGAATATGATTATTTGACTTAGTAAGTATCATATTGACCAATAAGTATCTGTAGAATAAGTGAAGAGATAGGGAATCAGCTTTTACTTAAAAATTCCATTGTTGTCAGTAGCTCTATCAAGAGGTGACCAAGCCTTCATGATGTGAGTCTTGAGAACACTTGAGAACCAAGACATAAGAATTACTATTGCTATATAAGCCTCAGAGATATATAAGGGAACATCAATATTATTTACAATGTAGTTTTGTCAAAGACACCTAAATATAGGAAAGATTGAGATTTTTGGTCTTTATTGGAGAGGTATTTTAATCCACCAACATCCCTGCAGTCCTCTAAAACACAGTCAAGCCCTGGGTTACAGCAAGATCTGGCTGGAATACTGACACACCCTTAGTACATACCTTTAATTCTTAACTATGAAAGTAAGGATACTTTATACAAGGAAGTAGCCATATTTGAAAGTGATATTATTTGGGTGACATGCAGTGACAAATTAGAGAAAGATTTGACAGAATGAGTTAAGAGATAGGAGACACCCAAGTCTCATGAGGACAGAAGAGAGAGACTACTTAGGAGCAGTGCAGAGAATGACTGATCAGTTCAGTTCAGTTCACTAAAGTTCAGTTCAGTGAAAGTCAGTTGAATGCAGGAGATCTCAGTTCAGAGCAGGGCAGCTGATATTGGGGAGCAGTCATTCCAAGCAGAACAATTCAGCCAGAAGCTGAAAGAAGCTACTTTGAATTAATCTATAGGCAGAGGAGTTTGAACCAGAACAACTAAGTAGAAGAATTAGCCAGCAAATGTTCACAAAGAGCTAGAAAGGATGAGTATATTCATCATTAAGCCTGCAAGACTACATTACAGCTGGCAAATAAAAGTTATTTTTGCACATTACAAGACAAGTGTGAAGACAGACTTATTTCTGAACAAGCCATGGAGTGCCACTTCTATTACAATGATAGTCACTGTGTTGAAAAAGTAGAGTGGCTCGGGTAACTTACATTATATTTCATTACTAATAAATAAACTTGTAAGTGAGGTATTTCATTACCTCAAAATTGTCAAAGATGTTTATAAAATGCAACTTATGACTTTATGATACATTAATCACTTTGGTTTTATATCTCTAGTTTTTCAGGTTTTGAAATTTCAGACAGAACCCAAATCCCTGAGCAACCTCTTTCTTTCAGCAATATGCAAGCAACCCTCTGCCTTTTTTCTTGATACCTGCTGAATTTAATATCACATTTTTGCAACATATTTTCTAATGTGCTAAGTAGTATTTTTTTAAATTTTATTTTTAATTTGTTTTCTACACTCCATATTCCATTCCTGCTCCCCCATCTACCCTCCTACTGCACCACATCCCACAACTTCACCCCACCCCACCCCATCTCCATGTGGAAGCCTCCACCCCCGTACTACTTGACCTCTAAACTCCCTGAGGCTTCCAGTCTCTTGAGGGTTAGGTGCATCATCTCTGAATGAACACAGACCCGGAAGTCCTCTACTGTATATGTGTTGGGGGCCTCACATCAGCTGGTGTATGATGTCTGTTTGGTGGTCCAATGTTTGAAAGATATCCAGGGTCCAGATGTTGAGATTGCTGGTCCTCCTACAGGATCACCCTTCTCCTCAGCTTCTTTCAGCCTTCCCTAACTCAACAACAGGGGTCATCTGCTTCTGTCCATTGGTTGGGTGCAAATATCTGCATCTGACTCAGCTGCTTGTTGGATCTTTCAGAGATCAATCATGATAGATCCCTTTTTGTGAGCACTCCATATCCTCAGTAATAGTGTCAGGCTTTGGAACCTCCCCTTGAGCTGGATCCCACTTTGGGCCTGTGGCTGGACCTTTTTTTCCTCAAGCTCCTCTCCATGTCCATCCCTGTAATTCTTTCAGACAGGAACAATTATGGGTCAGAGATATGAGTATGGGATGGTAACCCTATCCCTCACTTCTTCTTGCTGGAGGCGGGTTCTATAAGTTCCTTCTCCCTACTATAGATAGGGCATTTCATCTAAGATCCTTTTGTTTGAGTCCTGGGAGTCTCTCACCTCCTAGGTTTCTGGTGCATTCTGGGGGTACCCCCAACCTCATATATCCCGAGGTTGCCTGTTTCCATTCTTTTTGCTGGCCCTCAGGGCTTCAGTCCTTTTCCCTATCCAATACCAGATCAGCTTCCTTTTTCCCCCTTCTTCCCCCAACACTGTCTACTTTCCCTCCCAGGTAACTCCTTCCCTTCCCCCTTGTGATTGCTTTTTTCACTCCCAAGTGGGACTGAGGTGTCCTCACTTAGGCACTTCAGCTTGTTGAGTTTTTTGAGTTCTGTGGAGTGTATCTTGGGTATATTCTGTATTTTTTTTTTTTTTTTTTTTTTTTTTTTTTTTGCGAACATCCACTTCTTAGTGAAAACATGTCATGCATATCCTTTTGGGTCTGAGTTGCCTCACTCAGGATGATATTTTCTAGTTTTGTTGATTTGCCTGGAAAACTCAGGATGGCCTCATTCTTAATAGATGAGGAGTATTCCATTGTGTAAATGAACCACATTTTCTGTAGCCATTGTTTTTGTTGTGGGAAATGTAAGTTGGTTTCTGCTTCTGCCTATCACAAATAAGGCCACTATGAACATAGTGGAACATGTGCCCTGTGGCATGATGGGGCATTTTTGGGTATATTCCCAAGAGTGGTGGTATAGCTGGGTCTTCCGGTAGATCTATTTCTGATTTTCTGAGGAACCTCCAGATTGGTTTCCAGAGTGGTTGTACTAGTTTGCAATCCCACCAGCAATGGAGGGGTGTTACTCTTTTTCCATATCCTTCCAGCATGTGGTATCACCTGAGGTTTTGATCTTAGCATTGTGATTGGTGTAAGGTGGAATCTCAGGGTTGTTTTGATTTGCATTTCTCTGATCTCTAAGGACTTTGAACCTTTCTTTATGTGTTTCTCAGCCATTTGAACTTCCTCAGTTGTGAATTATCGATTTAGTTCTATACACCATTTTTTAATTGTGTTGCTTGGATTTTTGGTGATTAACTTCTTGAGTTCTTTATATATTTTGAATTTTAGCATTCTCTGAGATTTGGGATCAGTGTAGATTTTTTTCCCAATCTGTGGGTTGCTGATTTGTCTTATTGACTATGTCCTTTGCCTTACAGAAGATTTACAGTTTCATGAGGTCCCATTTATCAACTCTTGATCTTAGAGCATGAGCCTAGTAGAGTTTAAAATCTTGGTTTTTACTGTGGTACAAACCCAAAATAAGAACAATTTTTAGACATTGGAGTTCATTGTAATAAGATTGCACTTCAATGCCCATCACATCACCAAGGGATTTTATCTCCCTTGTAGCTAAGCTAAGAGTTGACAGTTCTGCTGCACCAAGGAGTGAATTGTGGACACGATTTTTGGATACAGATTTCCTGCTATGATCATAGCTATTTGACTGGAGTGATTGACTTCATTCTCAGCTCACAGAGAACAGGTTACATTCATTTAAGAAATGGTATGTGAATTTGTATTAATATGGTCTATCCGTGAAGTCATTCACCAACTGTTTCAATGAACAATGGTTCTGCTTGAAGGGTAGCACAGACATTATTTGAGCATAAGAATCTGGTTCATGGGCTGTGATGATTTTGAAAAGTATTCATCTCAGAGAAAGAGTAACTTATAAAGTTCTCTTTTTCAAAATTGATACAATAGCTACAAATGTCAAGCAAAGCATTCAGTCTCACTCTTTGTTGTTTTATTATTAGCCACCTCCCAAGTTAATTGTCTATGTTTCTTTTGGCTGTGTAAATAATGTTGAAATATGTAAACTTCTGAAAAATCATAGTATAGTGTAAAAACATCAAATAAACAATCCTACTAATAGAGAGGCTGAGATAGAATCATGGTTTCAAGAACATTATGTGGTACACAGCAAGACACTGTCAGGTACAAACAAGCAGAAAGTGTTTATGGATTGTTTAATATTGGACCTACAAACAAATTTTCAATTCCTTATACTTTTGAATTTGAATTGATTAGGATAAGTTGGTAATATTAATTTTCATTTTAAGAGATATTAAGAAAAAGTAATTGTTACTTCCTCTTATTTTTGTTGTTAGAGGTAGAATTTTGTTTGTATGGGTTTGCTGTAAGGTTAATTCCTTGATTCTTCTAGAGTGTAATTTTGTTCCTTATGTTGGTGGTTTCCCTCTATTATTCCCTTTGTAGGGCTGGGTTTATGGAAAGATATGGTATAAATATGGTTTTGTCATGGAATATCTTGTTTTCTCCATCTATGGTAATTGAGAGTTTTGCTGAGTATAGTAGCCTGGGCTGACATTTGTGTTCCCTTAGGATCCGTATAACATCTGCCCAGGATCTTCTGGTTTTCATAGTCTCGGGTGAGAAGTCTGGTATAATTCTGATAGGCCTGCCTTTATATGTTACTTGACCTTTTTTCACTTACTGTTTTTAAAATTCTTTCTTTTTTTTGTGCATTTGGTGTTTTGATTATTATTTGACAAGAGAAATTTCTTTTCTGGTCTAGTCTATTTGGAGTTCTGTAGGCTTCTTGTATGATCATGGGCATCACTTTCTTTAGGTTAGGGAAATTTTCTTCTATAATTTTGTTGAAGATATTTACTTGCCTTTAAGTTGGGAGTCTTCACTCTCTTCCATACCTATTATCCTTAGGCTTGGTCTTCTCATTATGCTCTTGATTTCCTGGATATTTTGCGTTAGAACCTTTTTGCTTTTTGCATTTTCTTGACTGTTGTGTCAATGATTTCTATCAAATCTTTTGCCCCTGAGATCCTCTCTTCTATCTCTTATATTCTGTAGGGTGATGCTTGCATCTATGACTCCTGATCTCTTTCCTAGGTTTTCTGCCACAGTTTGGCCAGTCTGGGCCTCCCTCAACACTTGGGGAAACAGGGTCCTAGTCAGGTCAACAAGGTGTTGGCAAGAATGACAAACAAAGTCGACACAAGGAAGTGCTGAGTCTGAGTGTATTTCTTAAAAATTGCATCAGGCTTTTACAGTCATTACAAAAGAGAAATGAAAAATCTGACATCTCACCAGTTGAGGTACATCTGAGGTCACCTGAAAAACACTGTGTTTAAAGCAGCCACCTCTTCTGGACAGGCACTGCACTCTTCTGGGCCCACACGCTCTGGGCCCAGAGAGTGTCCTATAAGTTTGAGTATGATGGGTCAACATTTTCATTAAATTCCAGGAAGTCTTTAATTTCTTTCTTTCTTCATTCAATGACCAAGTTATCACTGAGGATAGAATAGTTCAGTTCCCGTGTGTATGTGGGGTTTTTTGTAGTTTTGGCTGTTATTTAAGACCAGCTTAGGCCATGGTGATCTGATAAGATACATGGTATTATTTTAATCTTGCATTTGTTGAGGGTTGTTTTGTGACCAATTATATGGTCAGTTTTGGAGAAGGTAACATAAAGTGCTGAGAAGAAGGTGTATTCTTTTATTTTAGTGTGAAGTGTTTTATAAATATCTGTTAAATCCATTTGGTTTAAAACCTCTCTTAGTTTCACTTCATCTTTGTCTAGTTTCTGTTTCAAAGACCTGTCCATTGGTGAGAGTGTGGTGTTGAAATCTCCCACTATTATTGTATGGGGTTCAATGTGAGATTTGAGTTTTAGTAAAGTTTGTTTTTGTTTTTTTTTTTATGAATTTGGGTGCTCTTGAATTTGGAGTATAGATGTTCAGAACTGAGACTTTCTCTTGGTGGAATTTCCCCTTGATTTTCCTACTTCATCACACTTGAAAACTTTTGGTTGAAAGCCTATTTTATTGGATATTAGGATGGCAACTCCTGCTTGTTTCCTGGGACCATTTGCTTAGAAGACCATTTTCTATCCTTTTACTCTGAGATAGTGTCTGTCTTTGTTGTTGAGGTGTATTTCTTGTATGCAGCAAAATGCTAGATCTTGTTTGCATATCCAGTCTATTAGCTTATACCTTTTTATAGGTGAGTTGAGTCCATTAATATTGAGAGATATTAAAGAGATATGACTGTTGGTTCCTGGTATGTTTGTATTTATAGGTGGCTTTATGTGCTTGTGGCTCTCTGTTTCTGACTTTGTTGTGAGTTGCTTAATATCTTTTCCTTTCTTTGGTTCAAGTATCTTCCTTGTATTGGAGTTTTCCTTCCAGCATCTTCTGTAGGGGTGGGTTGGTAGATAGATACTGTTTGAATTTGGTTTTGTCCTAGAATATTTTAGTTTCTCAATCTATGTTGATTGAGAGTTTTGCTGGATATAGTAGCCTTGGCTGACATTTGTGTTCTCTTAGAGTCTGCATGACTTCTGACCAGGATCTTCTGGCTTTCATAGTTTCTGTTGAGAAGTCTGGTGTAATTCTGATAGGTCTACCTTTGTATGTTACTTGGCCTTTTTCCTTTGAAGCTTTTAATATTCTTTCTTTGCTCTGTGCTCTTAGTGTTTTTATAATTATATGATGAGAAGATTTTCTTTTCTGGTCCCATTTATTTGGTCTTTTATACACTTCTTGTACCTTTATGTCCATCTCTTTCTTTAGAAAAAAGGATGGGGAAGTTTTCTTCTATGATTTTGTTGAAGATATTTTCAGGTCCTTTGGGCTGGGAATCTTTGTTCTCCTCTATTCCAATTATTTTTAGACTTGGTCTTTTCATTCTGTCCTGAATTGTCAGGATGCTTTGGGTTAGGAGATTTTTATTTTTTGAATTTTCTTTGACAGTTTTGTCAATCTCTTCCACTGTATCTTCTACACCTAAGATTCTCTCTTCTCCCTCTTGTATTCTGTTCCTAATGCTTACATCTGTAATTTCTAACTTCTTTCCTAGGCTTTCTTTTTCCAGGTTTGCCTCCATTTGTGTTTTCTTTATTGTTTCTACTTCTACTTTTAGGTCTTGGATCACTTTATTTAATTCCTTCACCTGTTTATCTGTGTTTTCCTGTATTATTTTCAAGGAGTTATTGATATCTAGTTCTCCCACCACATATTTTGGCTTCTGTTGCTTATAGACTTGCACTTGCCTTTTGCCACACGGATATCCCTAGTGTTATCTGAGTGACTGTATGGAGTATGCCTCTTTTGTCCCTGGGTTGCTTCAGGTCTCCTTGTACATCTGTAGCCCTGGCTGTGGCAGACTACCTGTGGGGCCTTCCAACTGGGAGCTCTTCACAGGGGAGGAGAAGTTGCTGATCTGTTGTCCTGGCTGCAGTAGATCTCCTGGGAGGATTTCAGACTGTTGGGTCTTCAAAGTAGCAGCCAAGCTGTTGTTCATCTTCCTCAACTGCTCTGAGTGCAGAGGGTCCTCAACTTCTCAACTGCTCTGAGTGCATTGGATCCAACTGCTCTTAGTACACTGGTTCCTCAAGGATGTATTGGCATATGGAGTCTTCTTGTGAACAGACCAACTAGGAGTCTGCCCCAGCAGCAAGGAGCAGGCAGTCAGGATGGAAGGAAGGGGAGTGGTATTCAGGAGGGTGGGGATTTTGGTGGGTGATGGGTCCCAAATCCACCAGGCTCCCAGCAGCAGCTTTGGGACTGGGGGTGGGGGAGGTTGAAGGGGTTTCTTACCAAGTGCTCTGAGAGTAGTGGGTCCTCTAGGCTGGATTAGGATATGTAGTCTTCACAGGAGCAGACCAGCTTGCTAAGTAGTATTTTTATACAATATGAAAAATATAAAATGAAAACTCAAAGATATTTTTTCAAGCCTCAAAGCAACAACCTAAATGTTGAAAAGAATTGCAGGCTAGGAGGGGCTTCTAAGAGTGTTTGTTTTTTCACCTGAATGGAACATTTCTAACTGAAATCACTCAAACTGGCAAAGGTATTTTTGTTGGCTCTGCTGGTGACCAACAACCCCGGTAGTCAGTGAGGGTGCTGGATTAAAGGTTTTTGTTGTTGTTGTTGTTGTTGTTCTTTCAAATCATAAGGACATATCTATAATACACTCGATATAATAATAGAAAGAATCATTGAATTCTCCTGTGTGTGGAACAGATTAAAGACAATTACTTGTATAAGACACTTCAGTTTTTGGGGTTGATTTTGTTTTGTTTTGTTTTGTTTTTTCCACAAAGTACCTCAGGCTGAGTGGTTTAAACAGCCAGAATTTGCTTATTTGCTTATGTTCCTGCAAACAATCTATCCAAGGTTATGGTGTAAAAAAAAAAAATGTTTCCTGTGGAGTGTGATGTGTAGAAGTAATCTTCACTTTGCTTTGCCACAGCTTTCCTATTGTCTTTCTAGGAGTTCATCTTTGCTCTTGAAGACAGGAGTCCAGCAAGGTTAAGAACTATATTTACAACTTCAAGCTGCCTTAAATCACCAATTCTGAAGAAATTACCTCTAAACTTGGTTTTGGTCTGCAATACTGGAAGTTAAAACTTCAATAAATGAAACTGGAGGAAGACATGTCTTTAAGTCAGGGGTCCTTATTTGAGGATGCCTTCAGGCAGAACGATAATCCAAGATGAAAAGATATCTCAACTCCGATTATCTTGTTATTTGAAAAACTAGATGAAATTGAAAGTTGGAACCTACTTAAGCTTCCCATGTTAGACTCTAGTACACTAAAACTGCAAAATGATAACCATTTGCATTAATTTACATATATTATTGAAATAACTAAGAGAAAATTATTGCCTAAGATTATGGCAGGTAAACAAGGTAATTTTCCTGGTGCTGTGATAAACATAATGTCAAAAGTCAGTTCTGGGAAGGAGAGAGAATACGTAGTTTATATGGTTACATCATTAAGGGAAACCAGGCAGGAACTGAAGGCATAGCCCTGGAAGAAGGAATGAAAGCACACATCAGGTGCAGGGCTGCTCTCTTGGTGGATTTTTAATATGTCTATGTTGTAGTTTTCCTCTTAGCCCAGCTAGTTGAGAGTGGACTACTATATTTTTTAACAAGCTTTAAGGGCACAATAACTGAGCAGTATTATTTTATTTTAATCCTTTAAACTAATCTAGCTTCATCTCAGTCAAAATTACAGTGGTAATTGCATTTTAGTACTGATCTTGCTTTCTGGGTTTCTCTGGGTCTTTACTGGACTCTCTCTTTCCTGCCTTCCCTAGCTGGGAAATGTCCATCCCTATTCTCCCCCCTGCTCAATTACTGGCTGATCAGCTTCTTTATTGATCAATCAGGGAATAACTGGGGAACAAAGTTTTGATAGCAGATATAGGAGCACAGAAATCAGCATTAGATAATACAATGATACTCTTTACACTGTGCATATTAACATAATTTCTACACTACTTACTGGCTTGCTCATCAAAAGATGTTTTAAATGAGAGCATCAAGTGCATTTATCACAATAAGTCTTTCAAATATTTCATACTATGAACTTTCAGTGTGCTCCAGGGCACAAGGGAGTATGCAGTAACTGTAGGATTTTTTTCATTTGGAGAGCCAACTACAGCTCCAAATGTAATGGAGAATTTTATTCTTATAATTCTTTTTCTCTAGAATACTAATCAGTATCCTAATTTGTGAGGGTTTTATAACAGAACAAATGCAATAGAATGAATATATTTATTTATTTATTTATGAATATATATTTATATGCAAATTGTCATCTATGTATTTGTATCTATATCTATACTCAAGAGGAAGTTATCTATTATGTTAAGTTACAGGATTTTTAGTCTGAGTATTCCAACAATCTGTGACAAACTATGGAGACAGCGAATCCTGTCTTTGTTTTGTCTTTGATGGTGCATGTTTCAGAACTCTTAATCTGGTGCTGAATGTCTGAAGGATTCCTAGAGAGCTACTAATCCTCATGCTCTTGTTGTAATCCTGAAAATGTTGGTTTACATTATGATAAGTGAATGCACAGTAATAAAAGGTTACTTGGCAGAGAGAGGGAGCATCAGTAGACTAAAATTCTGTTTTCTTCTTTCATGTCCTTTGATTTACGCTGCCTGCAGAGATGAGAAACAGATTTGAAGTAAGTAGAACTAAAATTTTCTAGATATTTAGGCGTCAATAGATTTATCGGCTCATCCAGATATTTTCGTGAAACTTCTGTATATGTCACTCTCATGGGGAATAAGACTTTGTAGCTACAGGTAAGTGCATATCTTGAAAAAGAGATTATTATAGTTCATTGTTCTGATGAGCCCAATTGAATCTTGTGACTCTATCAAAACAGACAATCCTGCTTCACTCTAGAGCAGTGGTTCTCACCCTTCCTAATGCTGTAACCCTTTACTACAGTTCTCATCTTGTAATGACCAAAAACATAAAATTATTTTGTTTCTATTTATTAACTGTAATTTTGCTACTGTTATAAATTTAATGTAAATATATCATATACAGAATATCTGATATGTGACCCCTCAAAGGTGTCATGACCCACAGATTGAAAACTGCTGCTCTAGAGAGCCAGAAAACAAATGCACTAAAAAGAGAATATAAATACTGCTAGTGTCATGCTCATTTCATGAAGCCCAAAAGACCACCAAGGAGCCAATTACAAGGCAATTCCATTAGGTTCTTTATTCTAGCTCAAGCTTGGTCCACACTACCTTCTCTGATGCAACTAGATGGGTGGGTGAATCCTGAGTCCAATTTCAAGCAAGCATTTATAGAGGTATGCAAAAATTATAAGGGGATTTTCTAGCCAGGCACATATTTCACTGTGGAACTATTATGGAATTGTGTTTCCCTTGAAAATGAGTAGAAGGTTCTGGGAGCAAAACCTCATGATTCATGGTTATTAGGAAGTGAAGTGGAAAGTTTGTAACCTGGTCATGCAGGTTTGTTGGAGAGTAACTCAAGTTCAACCTTAGGTAAGTTTCTATATATAGTCTGCCCAAGATCTGGTCTTTCACTAGTAGAGTAGATGGAGCAATCAAGTTCTACCTTCCTCTGGGACCCATCCTCCTACCAATTCAGGAATTCATACTAGCTTTCAAAAATTCCAAAGAAACAATTAAAATCACATGCTTTCTTCTTCCAGGAAGTGAGAACCCAGAAATGATTATAATCAGATTAAAAGAAAAGCCAAATCAAACAGTATATCTCCAAGTACAATGTCTGAAATGTACTCCTGATCTTCTCGGCTCTAAAGGCTTCAAGAGGTCCACATCTCTGGCTCTGACAACCACAGCACATAGTTTGTCACATGTTTTCCACATGGCTCTGCTCCACACTTACCATGGTCCTTGATGGTCATGCTACCATCCCAGCATTTCCTATAATGTTCATCCCTCTGAAACTTTACTAGATTGGAGACACTTAAGAAAGGAAAGAGTTTGGCAAGCAGTTTGAGTTACAGCCCTGCCTCCTTCTGGACCATATCCTGTGTATGGTGATTCTGAGGAAATAGTTCCTAGAAGATTTTATACCATTGATGTTGGGTGCTTATTATATCACAGTTAATTTTTCAGCCACAGTTATCTAGCATCAATTATAGCAGTAAAGCAAAGGATTTTCTTCAATGGTATTAATTTCTTGTTAATCACTCAAAATATTGTATAAACAGCCCCGGTTGAGCCTCTCAGGAACTCTGGAGCTTCCCTCTGACATTACACAAGCCTATTATCAGTCATAAATGAAAGCCAGGGTCAGTTATCCTTTACAGGTTTTTCTGTGACTCCATTATATTCCTATCTACTGAAATGAGTGTGGTGAAGGCCTTTTGGGAAAATAACTCCTGTTATATAAATTTGATATCTTTGAGTTGGCCCCAAGTTGAGGGTCATCTACCTGAAACACATTAAATGAAACTTGTTTCTTCAGACATTGTGAACAAAGTTTTAGACACATGTTGCACTTGCATTCTGTCCTGTTATTTACCAACTACTATGCCAATTGTTCAAGAAATAACTGGCATTATTATGTCCAGATTACCTATTATATTGAACCAGGAAGCCAAGGGCTCAAGGTTGTAACAAGCATCACCTGTTATGTAAAAAGCAGTCACACAGAGAGTGAGTTGTCAATTAGAGAGGTCCAAAGACATCTGTATTTGGTAGGAAAAGAAGTCATAATCCCAAATATCATCAGGATTGTACAGTCTGTGATACAACTGATGGACATCTGCCAAGACACTCTTAGTCATTAGGCCTTTTGTGACAATTTCCTATAAACTTGAAAAAAAAATCTCCCCCACAGGTAACTTCTTTAATTATGGAGGTAAATAACACAAAATAGATTTACTATGTACCCCAAACTGACGAAATTCAATATCCTTTACCCCCAACTCTTGCCAGAGTAGGTAATCAAATGCTTAGAGTACTCCTCAGGCAAGTCTCACCACAAAATAACTCTGAGACCAGACCAGCTATCTGGAAATAAACAGAAATTAGATGAGTAGCATAGAAGTGGTTTAGACCAGAGTCACTTCAAAGAATACTCTATAACCTGTTGATATACCTGGGGGCTCTGCAGTACACTCCAAGTTCCTAGCTTCTCTAAGCTGTCACTCATGTTGGGGTGGTCTCTGATGATGTACGAGTCTTTGAGCAAGTTCTGTTCCTGCATATTACTGCTCAATAATAATTTTGGAAGTAATCCAAATAAAATTCACTGGTTCATTAAGTTGTACTTTGCAGTTTTCTGTACTTGGTGTGTTGTGAGCTCCCTATATGGGTGATTAGACATGTGTACTGTTAGGCAAGGAAAATATTTACTATACAACATAATATTATGACCTGACAACTGCAGGTGATAGTGGCCAGACTAGGGGCAAGCTAAGTGAGTGTTTGAGATAGAAAAACAGTATCTAGAGTAAGGTAGGCAATGAAACTTGATGACAATTCACTTCTTAAGTATAGAAAATTATAACCTAGATGTAGTATGATCCCAGGTGCTTGAATAAGCCAATCAGCCTACAGAGATCTAGTGGTTAATTCCTTCTTAGTCTTTTGACTATGTAGGGTTGCTTAATGTGCCTGTCTGTTGTTTCTGGAGCCTATTCAAAGGGTCTTTCCTTCATTAAAAACAGTTTTTTGAAATTGTAAAATACCTAGGAAACACAGGAACCTTAAATGCCTCACAGCAAGAAGCTAGTTTGTCTTGCTTTCTATCCATGTTATGATCTTCTCATGGCTGTGGAAACTTCCTAATTAGGCAGTTTTTTCATTTCTGATACTTTCCACTTAAAACATCCTTTAATTTATTATAAGGCCAATTCCATGTGCAGAAACTATAAGATGTTCATTGCTTAAAGCCTGTGGATTTGGATGGAAGTGATGCCAATGAGAAAGGACACATTCTAGAGGAATTTTGCCAAAAACTACCCATCTGTAGACAAAGAAAATGTATTGAAGTGTCTTTCTTGCCTTTTGTTTCTGTTTCCAGAGGAGAATAAAAAGTTGGACATGGTATCTGGATACTGCCCATCTTCATGAGTGACAATAAAAGCAGGATCGGTTGAGATCATTTGTTCTTATTGATAACTCTCTTTAAAACACTGTGATCCTAATGGATTGCTCATTTTGCCTGGTAGGATCCACTATTCAAAGAACCTATCTTCCATTTGGATGTCATACACTTTCCCCCTCAAACTCAAAGCACACACTTCGTAGGAGAATATATATTATACATATATGTGTGAGTGTTCTTTGAAGCCAGAATAGAATGTTTAATCCCCTGAAGTCAAAGGCAGTTGTTAGTTTTCTAATTCAGTTTGGGAACTAGGCTCAGTTTCTCTGGAAAAGCAGGCAGTATATTGAACTTCTGAGCTATCTCTAAAGTCACTGATTAATGTATGAGAAGAAAATGTAATAAGGTATATAATATGTGATAAATTCGAAATAATTAATCTAAATTTCTGTCATACCTACCGAAAGCTAACCTATTTACACATAGATAAGATGAGTCAACTTTCCTAAGGGTCCCAGGAGCCACGGGCAATGACAGGATTGTGTTTGGATTGCTCTTTCGGTAGATTAGATCAAATGGTATTAATGTGATTTGAACTTTGAAATTCCAGCTTGAGCTAAAGAAGTCTTTTATTTAATTCCCCTGCTATCTGCAACCACTAAGTGTAATACATATACAGTTCTAATCCATTAAAGTTAACAACTTACAAAGCCATTAGCAATAAAACTTCCTGCATCACAGTTTCTCAGAGCAGCATCCCTATGCAGGATTTATACAGACAGCAGATCAAGAAAAAATAAAGACATTCAAATCTGTTAACACCCTGATACTGCAGGTGACATTATCTGTGGTCAGGTCCATAGGCTTGTACAAAGCTGATGAGAGTTCAGCTGAACTCTCATCAATGGCTTTCTTTTAGTTGTGATTTTTCTCAGACCAGAAATCCATGTTTGGTTGTGGGCTTTATAATTTTAACTGTTTATCTAAAAACCACTGTCAGATGCACATACCAATTTTTTAGAAAGGGTGGGAAGGGGCAGTCATCAATGTCAATTCAGAGTTCCCTGCCTGCCCACTTCCTGACCCTGGGTTCCCAAGAACCAAAAACTCTGTAGACTGCCCCTCCCAACATGAATGCTTATAAAACTTTCCCCTGTATTTCTTGGGCTTGTGGTTTTGAATTTTCAAGCTTGAGGTGGGTTCAGATCAGTCCTTGGATACAATATTTTTTCCTTGTATCTCCTCTTATCTTTGTTCAGAACAAAGCATAGCAAAATGGAGATGGGGAGAGAACAAGGTAAAAAACAAGGGCTGAGATTAAGTGGGGATCTTTTAATTATTATTTATTTGTTTATTTTGTTTTGATGATAATTTGAAGTCTGGTTGTCCTCTTTATATTATTCTGAAGGACTGTTACGTATGTATTTATTTATTTTTATTACTGTATTTCTCTGACAATTTTGTGTATGTGTACACGCGTTCTGAAAAGTTTCATTTCCAGTTCTAGTTCTCTTTCACTGCTTTTGACCCCAATTTCTGCCTCATAATCAGTTTCTTTTCTTCATATCTTTTCGTTTATTTAATAATCAATTTAGTTTAAACAGGACCATCTGTCTGTATCATCATCAGAGTAGAACTATCCAGTCAGTTCTGCTTGGCTCATAGTGGATATATTGTTTAAGCCTTGAATTCACCAGTAGGCAATAGCTCAAAATGGAGGGGTATGGCCACATGAACCTCTCTTTAACCCATAACTGGGTATTGATACATCCAATCAAAGTGCAAAACCAGTATAGGTAGCTGCAGCTGCAGAATAGTGATTATAGTTGCAGCATCTGTCCTGTAGATAGTATTTTGTAGCACTTCCCTGTAACCTATGAGTTTTACATTTGTTTGCCCATTTTTGATATTCCCTGATACATACATATATGTACATATATGTATATATATATGTATATATATATATATATATATATATGAATCATCAGTAGTCCATATTCTCATTTCTCAAGACTGAAAAGTTAAGAGTCGTTGCCTTCAGCATGAAAGTCTGGATGGCCCCTTCTCTCTGCCACTGCCTCTCTCTCTCTCTCTCTCTCTCTCTCTCTCTCTCTCTCTCCTCTGCCTTTTTCTTTCTCTACTCTCTTTTCAACTCCCCTTCCCATGCCCTAAATAAACTCTATTCTATACTATACCCATTTTATGGGTAGTACCTCAGAGGAAGTGATGCCTCAGCATGGACCTGTCTAGGCA
The DNA here is from genome assembly GCF_008632895.1 of Mastomys coucha. Lineage (NCBI taxonomy): Eukaryota > Metazoa > Chordata > Mammalia > Rodentia > Muridae > Mastomys > Mastomys coucha. Next base: position 4,436,931 of record NW_022196891.1, read on the forward strand.
GTCTACCCACCTCACTATACCTGGTTCTATAAAACATATTCTGGTCTCTTTTTATAAAATACCACATTAATACATATGGACTTTCCAGCCATTCGATGTCTGAAACTCTCCATCTAAACATCAGTGAACTGGTAAGATTCCGATATTCTCAGTTTCATTCTAGGACCCCTACCATTGGGTAGACTATCTCCTTCTCTCACCTCAAGAGAGTTTTCTCTCTTCTTCACTGCTGAAAAAAAAATCCTGGACCAGGCCTAGTCACCTAGATACCTTTCTCCCCTGGGCTCTGAGCCTCACAGCTTGGGCACAGGACTTGCAGCTCACCCACTAAATTGCTGTATGATGACCTCCTAAGTCTAGTGTGGTTGGTGGTTTCATTCTGGTTGTTAATGTATTCTCAGTACACTGGTAGGGGTAATTAATAACTTCTCTCTTCCAGAAAGAGTATGTCTTCATCAGCTCTCCCAGCCTCCCTGCTGGGATGCCTCCTGCTCTTAAAGGCTTCCAAATTCACAGGTGAAAATTGCTCCCCATATCCACTACATAATAACTCGCCATGGCTGCTTAATAGTGCTTTAAAAAGAAAACTTTTACATTTCTCAGCAGCGAGCCCAAAAATGGAACCCCTTCCTCTCGTTGTCTCATGGCTTTATGCTTTATTTCTTTGCTCTCTTCTCCTGGATATTCACTGCCTTGACTATTCCTCCACCTCTGCCACTAGCCTCTGCTCTCCTCCTTCCACCATGCTCTCTTGCTCTCTGTCTAACCAGACCTCATGGGACACATGTCATTCTGCCCTGAAGTGGAATTGCTGGCAGACAGAGCACAACTACATACATAACTTCTTGCTCTTTCCAGACATGCTCACTTGTCTCACCTTCACTGTGGCCAACCTTCTGCTTGCCCACCCTCTGCAATTGCTTGTGGTGACAGGGAGAAACCTTTGGTCCACTAGACAAAAAGTGTCTGTTTTGTCTCTTTATGTTTGGGTCTTTATGTTTGTCTCTTTATGTGTTTTTATCTGCTGATATATAACTGACTTTACCATTCCAGTACGTAATAAATGTGTGACTTTCTGCCAGGCAGAGCTGTGTCTTCAGTGCTATCTTGGTTGGGGGCAGTCTCCTGATGGTCTGCTATCTTTGTTGTGGGCAGATAAGGTTTTCCTATGCTATTGCTTCAGCATCTTATTAGGTACAGGCAGTCACATTGCTGTCTGTAGCTTCAAAGTCATCTTGGTTAAGGGCAATCTCATGACCATCTGCCATCTTTGCTTTGGGCAGTCCCTACCTCACTGCCTCCTTACCTTAGAACAGCCTGGCTTAGGGTTTTTGGTTTCTATCCTGCCTTGATAAATAATAATTTCAATGTTTACTTTAATATTTACAACAGTAAAAAGGTTAAAGATCATTGCCTTAAATACACATTTAGCCCTTGGTTTTGCTACTGCTATTAAGTCATAATATACTCTCTTTATTCACTAGATACATCCATTACAAATGATTAAACAAACACAGATTGCCTAAATCAGGTGAATCGTTTCTTCACAGGAAAAATACTTCTTGTCTTGTGGGCCTGAGGGCTACACTGACTCTGCCAGAGTTGTGATGGAGGCAACAGGGGATCTCGGAACTGTTTAGGTAGTAGAAGTTATACTAACTTATATTATTTTAATCATATATAAGACATAGAATATAATTTATTCTTTCCAGATTTCTGACTGCATTGACAGCTAAGGTAACTCTAACTTGACAACTAGAAAACAGACTTCTAGTTCCTTACACCAAGGTAATCCACCACTTGATTAGCTCTTTAGTAAATTCCTTAACTAGCTAAGAGTGCTAGGTTTCTTATCAAAGATAGGCAGCTTTGCCTTATTCACAAGCTTCACTATAAATGATACACAAGTTCAGATGTGAAGTTTCACAGATATAACCTTCTGCTACTTTCTTATCTAAATTGATTTTCCAGTGAATAAATGCTTCATATTTCTTCTCCTTGTTGGGCAACTATTACATTGAGACTTCAAGAGCTTAAAATCTTAGTTTTTATCAATAGAGTTCTTATAAATTAGCCTAACACTAACAAAATATTCCACTATGTGATCCAACTTTTATAAATCAGAAGTACAGATTTAAGTTTCCTTTGCTTATCTCCTAACTATAGACACAAGGTCTTTCCCATGCTAGACCTACACTATCAGCTATCATAGTTCAAAAGCTAAATATCCTTTGATTGTGTTTTAACTATAGACCTAAGATATTTTGCAGGCTAAACTATATGATCAACTACTATATTCACTACGTCATTGAATTTTCAAGTTTCACTTACTTGACTTTTAAATGTAAACTTAAAATTGTCTCTCATGATAAATTCATATCTAGTCAGTCTCCTAGATAGAAGAAAAAGCCATTATTACTCCTTCTGCGCCATGAAAGTTTTTTATTTTATTGCTTTCCCTAAGTTCATCTCTACTATTCATGCTGTTAACAAATTCATCACTTTTGTTAACTTTTATGTTTCAAGAAACCCTCTCATGGACCAAACAGACTCCATCAGGATAAATATACCTTCCAATCAATAGCCTAAGTTTCTAACTGTTTCCTCTTCCAGGGGGTGGGATTCTTCTCCTATTCCCAGGGATTAGGATGCCCCTTACCCCAACCACCAAGACCTAAGGGTTTCAAATATATATATAAGATTTTTTTTTCTCCCAAACGCATTTAACTTTATTCTCTACCCCCTTCTCTCTCTTTTTCCCTCCATAGACATATATACATCTATTTTAGCATCGTGTGAAGTCCAGGAATTTACTCTACATCCAGGACTGCTCCAGAGCTCCAGATATGTAAACCGACAGATGCACCAGCTCTTTCTCTCACAGACACAGATGCATGTACTGTATCTACTGTTTCTTACCCACAGATGGTTTCAAAAGTCCTAGACAACAAGGAAACAGTCAACTCTCCTAAAATTGGATAAATACCCCCATTTTCTTAGGTTTCACATCATCCCAAAGTCATCCAGAAGTAGCTAAAGATCACAGTGACCCTAACACTGCTTCACCATCATTTCTTTCTACTTTCTCCTTTTCAAAATTAAACCAAAATGGAGGTATGTTAGCATTCTTTCTATGCTCTGCCCAAGAGCTACCTGACAATAACTCAGGTAAGCCTGCCTTGCTATAAAAAGAGCTGTTTGGTTCCTCTTTGATCTCTCTCTCTCTCTCTCTCT